>NC_084602.1:7722785-7937785 GCF_033807715.1 Cololabis saira
TTTTTAGCATTTTATGCAAATGTAACCCCAAGACAGTATATAAAGTAATTAAATATAGACAATTTATGCAATTATAACTGAAGCAAAACAGGGCACCAGTTATTCTCGTGTCCAACAAAACTTTCCTTTTTTTGAGCATAAACAAAAAAAATACCAAAAGTTGTAATGTAATGATTAATATGAGAATCCATTTTTTTTTCAACACAGGCCAAAATTTCAGAGTGTGCAAAACACAACACAGCTCTACGAGCTCCAAACGCTGGAGAGTTGGGATGGAAAAATCTGACACGTCTCTGTCACGCCTCAAATTAGAAGCAAACAGACTGGATTACAACAAAAATGTTGGAGACAATGTGGAAGCTATAATGCCAACCACAGTCACATTTTCTGGTCATGTGCCAAATTACAATCTTTCTGGGATGACAGTATTGGGCTTTTGGAGGTCATTTTAAATTATAAGTTTCCCAGGGAGCCTCAGGTTCTGTATCTGGGAATGATCCCAGAAGGAGTTGTTAGGAAAGAAGATACCTATTCAAAATAGTGATTGTTGCCTATAAGAAGGCCGTTACAAGAAACTGGTTGAAAAGTGACGCTGCACAAAGACACTGGATGGACATTATGGAGGAGAATCTACGCAATGGAATAAATGACCTTTCATCTACGAATCAAAGCAGGTGACTTTACACAAAACTGTCTTTGAATAATGTCAATTTTCTTCAAAAACAATGCTCACTCAACTTAATAAGAATTGGTATGCCCCCTCTTTTACTGTTTTACTTGATTTCATGTTATGTACCGTTACATGTGTGGGTCAATGATGTGACGCCTATATTTTCTGAAAAACAGATTTTTTTTTTCAATTCAAAAAAGGTTTAAATGGATTAAAAAAAATTACCATATATATGAACTACCTGTCCCACATATGGACTCACTTGAATTTTACAAAAAAAAAAATACTCGTTATTTGGGATTTTGTTGTTATTTTAAGCGTCAAAATGTCATGTGGTGCGACCGTCCGACCAGGACTCTTGTTTTGAAATCACTCAATGTTTTTAAATCAATTTTCTGCCCTATCTGGCATGATTTCCGAACTGTCTTGTAGTGTGTAAGATTGCAACACATTTGTATTTATATTTCCATCATAATATACAAACAAAGTTTGACTGATGTCCATTTTATGAAATATCATGTGGCACGACCATTAAAAAAAAAAAAAACATTTGTATAATACTGAAAACTTGTAAAAAAAAGATGTAATTTATTAATTTATTTTAATATGAATCATGGTTGCGCCACATTACTTTTTTTAAGGCTAGTGCCAATTCATCTTGACAAAAAACTCTGAAATCACTTAATTTAAAATCTTTATATGAATTTATGTGTACACAACATTCTTAATGTTTGAACTACTGCAATAGATATTCTTTCTATTTAAAAAAAAAATTGACCTGTGGAAAATCCTTTTTCGACATTGACCCGTATACGTATACAAAAATAACTAAATGGAGTCTAAAAAAAAAAACCCAAAACAAGCGTGCTCATAGCAGAAGACTCACTTTAATGTGTCCTCCTTCAAACTCGTAGGGGTAGCGGCAGTCGATGACGATCACTTGCTCCACCAGATGTTCAAACTGGCCGTTCAGAGCTGCAACCATCTGAAGGACCAGAGGACACATTTGTTAAATCAAGTAGCTTTCAAACCTTTCTTATTTTTTAATTTAAAGGTTGTAAAGTCCCCACTAAAGACTTTCTGGTCCACCTCACCATGTCTGGGGTGATGTACTTGAGGTCTTGATGTTTTCCCTCCACGGTGGGTAGTACGAAAGGCTGGAAGAAAAAAAAAAAAAGGGGGGAAGTTGCAGTGATGTAAAGCCATTTCACTCCAGTCAAAGCGACGCAGCCGAGAGGTTTCTCCGTCTTGCGTACCTTCGTGAAATCTCCGATTAGCTCGTTGGAACCGTCGTCCCAGTACTTTTCAATCTCTGTCTGGCAGAAGGACTTGGACCTCTGGAGCAGCGCGGAGCTCTGAAACGAGAGCACGAGCACTTAGAGACAAATCAAGGTCGTCTAGAAAACCTCTGAAGAAACAGACCTAAGCAAAGGTGACAGATGAGTAAATACTCACGTATACCCGGCTTAAAAAACTCTGAATTTTCTGTATTCTAAGAAACATTTCACTCCGATTAACCTTTTGTGATAAATATCAGGCGTCCAGAGGTGGTATGGACAGTTTGCCTGACGCTAAATTTGATGTTGGGACATCGGCTGGTGTTCTTTTGCTGAGGTGCGTTTGTTCCAGAGGTGGGTAGTAACGAGTTACATTTACTTGAGTAAGTTTTGTACTTTTAGGATTAGTTTTGAATCACTATACTTTTTACTATTACTTGAGTAGATTTGTGAAGGAGAAACTGTTACTCTTACTCCGCTAAATTAGGCTACATTGAGCGTATTACTTTTCTTTTATCCACGTCAATCTTATGACATCACTGAGTGATTCTTTGGGAAAAATGTTTGTTTTTGCATGTTTTGTCAAATTTAAACAGACTCAAACACAGAGTTTCTATGAGTTCATGGGCTTGTTCTAGTTCTGCATGGTTAAAAAAGAAGTACAAAGGCGTGAGATTTTGTGCTACTAGTGCTTACATTTTTTTTATTCTGTTATTTTATTATTTATTAAAGTACTTGAAATTACTTTAAAATTATTTTAAGCTATTTTTTATTAATTTATTTTATTGATTTAATTTGCCTGAGGATGATTATTTTGTACTTTTGTCTGTTTAAATGGTTGTGTTAAAAAAAATTAATCAGATGTTACTCCACAGTTACTCAGTACTTGAGTAGTTTTTTCACCAAGTACTTTTTTACTTTTACTCAAGTAATTATTTGGATGACTACTTTTTACTTCTACTTGAGTCATATTATTCTGAAGTAACAGTACTTTTACTTGAGTACAATTTTTGGCTACTCTACCCACCCCTGGTTTGTTCCTGCTATTTATCAAAGTCTTCATTTAAAATGAAAGCAAAGCTTTTTTCCTTCCTCGTTATCAGAGAGATTTAAGACTACACATTAACAAACAGTCAAGCGCTCTAACGTGTGAGACCATTAGTGCGTCTGAAATGCCATACTAAACAGTACATACTCAAAAAGTACACTTTAGTTCGTCACACTTTTGAGTAAATATCAGTAGTATGCATTAATTGGGATGTACTACTCAGAGCCACACGGCACTTCCTGCCATTGGGAGGGGGGGTTGTTACCATGGTAACAACTCCTGTCACAGCAGCACCGCTCTTTCCCGTTTATCCTGGCCCAAACAAGATGACATTTCTCCTCTCTCTCATTCGTAAACTTTGCAAATACATCCCCTCACACAATGTGATAAATTAACTCATCTGGTTAATATCTTATGGAAACCAAAGCGATATCCCACCCAATTCCTCAGATCTGAATTGTAGAGTGATGATGCTGCTGCAGCTTTGCTTGGTACCGGTAACGTTATCCTCCATTTTTGTTGCTAAGTATCTGCAGCACTTAGCAGCCAAACAACGCTGCATTGCATTGTGGGATGTTTCTGTTTAGCTAGTGTCCATCAATTCATACCAATACATTTCTCCGAAATGAGTATGGATAGTACATACTATTGTACGTACTACACTGCAAAAACTCAATCTTAAGAATATTTGTCTTATTTCTAGTTGAAATGTCTAATTTTTAGTCAAAAACTAGACATTTTAACTAGAAATAAGACAAATATTCTTAAGATTTTGAGTTTTTTTGCTTGTAATGAGAAGATCAATCTTGTCCCACTGGCAGATTTTTCTACTTATTTCAAGTGAAAATTTACTTGAGACAGGTGAAAATTGTCAAATAAGTAATTTTTCTGGTAATGACTCTTATTTTAAGTGTAATGAGATTTTGACTAAAAATTTGACATTTTAACTAGAAATAAGACAAATATTCTTGTTAAGATTTTGAGTTTTTGCAATGTAATGTTTCGGACACACTATAAAAAAATCTGTTTTTTATCTACTCATGAGGGAGAAAGTATGGGATTTGGGACACAGCTCATGACTGATTACGTCTTGTGCGGCGAGACTCACCACCCTGGGGGATTCTGGGTCCTGCTCCATGGTGGTGACCTGGGATCCTGCCACGCTGCGCCGTCTCTTCACTCTAATGGGGGTGTTTTCATCTGTGGGGCAGTCGGGGCGTTTCATGGAGGGACGGGACACCGGGCTGGGCGTGGAGGGCGAGCGGAACAGGTTTCTGGGCCGGCACCGAATTATGGGCTGGAGATACAGAAGATGGAGGAAAATATGAACTCCCGGCATTCAGTACGTCAGGATCTGAACTTGACGGGTGGTTACAGTGTGACAAATTTAAATGAGCCAAGCAAATGAGAGAGAGAAAAAAAAACCAAACACTTACAGAGTCCTCTGCTGCCCTGTCAGCCATCAGCGGCGCTGTGAGCAAGGTGGCCATTCCCATCGGCATCCCAGAGTCGCTCTGTAAGTAGCAGAGGGGCACAAGACAAAAACTGAGCGGCCATTGTTTTCCTTTAATCCTTTCCTAGTCGTGGCAAAAGGTTGAGAAAAGTGTGGCATGAAAGAAACAGGGAAAACAATCCCTGGGACACTTTCAGAAGGATTTCATGAGTCTGTGACTGTGTCTCACCTCCATGTCGTCAAGCGCCTCCAAAAAGCCATCGTCGTCCTCGTCGTTTAGAGGGGAGGAACCTCTCATGGGGCTGGAGTCACAGAAGTCCAGCATCTGGACTGCAGAAGGTGAGGAGACCTGCACAAAGACCAGACAAAGAGGATCAGCCCCTTTCAGAGCCGGAGCACAACCAGAGAAACCAGCAGGCGTGTCGAGCTCCTCGCACCATGAGAGCCGGAGCAGAGTTGGGACGGAGGGCCAAGGTGTCCTGGAAGGAGCGCAGGCGATTTCTTGACACGGGCTTGGATGGTTTTTTGAATTCGAAGCCCTCCTTTAAAGACAAGACAACTTTCAGATAAAGAGGAATCACCAAACACCTAAATGTTTTCTCAGATGGAAATCTCCAACCAGCTAAACTTTTAAATCTATTTTCTAGATCTATTGTGTTAAGACTGCTTTTAAGATATACACTCAATAATAAAACGCATGGAAAATTCCACCAATACAAAAAGGAAATAACATTTAAATCATAAGATACAATGCCATCGCCATGACAACAAACGTGAAGGCTGTGTCGTGAGAATGCAGGTGAGCTTCAGAGCTGCAGATGTGAGAATACAGAGCAGTTTCTGACCTCTGGCATGTTCTCCTTGTTGTGCTGAGATGTGGAAGCGGCATTTGTTTGAGTGGGTTTCTGGCCGAATGTCCCATAGCGGTTGGAGCCCGTCTCCTGACCCTTCAGAGCCGGGCTGAAGCCGAGGAGCTGCAGCTGAGAGGGACACAGAAGAAACAAATTTAAAAACAAGGCCCAACAACCAGAATCTGCCTCTATGCACATACTGAAAGAGCAATAATTCAATTTTCCAAAACAAATAACCAAATTTGTAACAATGAACTGGGATGTCAAGGTGATTTACAGGACTGTCTCAGAAAATTAGAATATTGTGATTTTCTGTAATGCAATTACAAAAACAAAAATATCATCCATTCTGGATTCATTACAAATCAACTGAAATATTGCAAGCCTTTTATTATTTTAATATTGCTGATTATGGTTTACAGTTTAAGAAAACTCAAATATCCTATCTAAAAAAATTAGAATATTCTGGGAATCTTAATCTTAAACTGTAAACCATAATCAGCAATATTAAAATAATAAAAGGCTTGCAATATTAATGAATGTAAGGCATTTTTTTTTTTTTTTTTTTTTATAAATTGCATTACAGAAAATAAATAACTTTATCACAATATTCTAATTTTACCACAGACTCCTGATATGTCAACAGGCCATACGGTACATGTCATTTGTCCTTTCTAATGCGTGTTCTGTCTCTCCCCAAAAACTCAAGATAGTAAGACGATACTTCAGTTGTGCATAAAAGGAAAAAAAAAAAAAGCGCAGAATTGTTGAATTCTGTTTGTTGACCTGGAGACTACTCAAATTACAATATATATATATATGTATATATAAATAAAAAACAGAACATATAATAAGACAACTTACTGGTAAAGAGTTGTTTCTTCGAATTGTCCTCTTCCTATAATTAACAAAAGGAAATGGATGAAGTCAATACAAGTCAAATTAACAGGCAGACAGACTTGTTTAGTGTGAAGAATGAGCGACTCCCGGGAGTGCATCACTTGTTAAATGACAAGAGGCCGTTGCAGCCCAGCAGTTAACAGTGTTTTTATTGATTGGAAGGCAACTTACTCGTTAATAACTTTAGTTGACTGTTCAATGGCCCGTTCAAATCTGTAACAGAAGAAATAAAGACAGTCTGCATTTGTTCACAAGTTTCAAGAAGATGCTGCGCATTAAATAAAAACATACATTTGCAATATGTTCCTCTGAGAAAGGCCAGAAACCGTCGAAAGTCAACCGTCGAAAGTCAACGGTGGACTCAGACTAAACGGCTCTTAAGGCTCTTTGAGGAAACCTCAGTGATGTTGCAGCGAGCCGGAGAGTCATGGAGAACTGATAAACTGTTGAATATCAGCTTAAACTCTGCTCTACAGGACTGTCTCAGAAAATTAGTATATTGTGATAAAGTTCTTTATTTTCTCTAATGCAATTAAAAAACAAAAATGTCATAAATTCTGGATTCATTACAAATCAACTGAAATATTGCAAGCCTTTTATTATTTTAATATTGCTGATTATGGTTTATTTTTTGAGATAGGATATTTGAGTTTTCTTAAACTGTAAGCCATGATCAGTAATATTAAAATAATAAAAGGCTTGCAATATTTCAGTTGATTTGTAATGAATCCAGAATATATGACATTTTTGTTTTTGTAATTGCATTACAGAAAATCACAATATTCTAATTTTCTGAGACAGTCCTGTATACTGTTGCTCCAATCCTGTGTGTTCTGGTCGCTTTATTTCTCAACACTGACCTCCAAGTCTGTACATGCTCAACTTTTTAAACAGAGATTGCCTGTTTTTGTAATGTTACACCATTAAAGAAACAAGTTATGGAAACTAGGCCACTCCTGTGGTGCAGGAAACACACACAACTTCCTTCAATGGGTACACGGTTGCTATGACACAAAGCACCTAGACACTGCAGAGAATCCAGAGCCCCTTTGAAGAACCTGAAGGAACAGCTGGACTGTAGGAAATAAATGCACAGATGCAACTGAAGGCCACCTGTATGCTAAACAAGGAGCTGAGAGCTGGTGAGCAGCTCAGGGGGAAGGGCGGGAGAATGGAGGCAGCAATCAGCTAAATCGACCATATGCCTGCTGGAGCCAATACCGCCAAGCCCTTTTCTACAAGGAGTCTTTGTTCCAGGGGGGAACGTGCCCCATTCAACCCAGACGAGGAGAAGGGAAGAGCAGTTCAGTGGGGGCACCCTCATTTCTATAGCAGTGACACACAAAAAAACTCCAAGCCTTTTCTCCTATTGAAATAACACTGCATAGGGAGAGTGTGCCAAAACCCAGAGGGGGGTGGGTATTATTAAACCCAAGCACAGTCCCAAAGCCTCCCCCACCCTGAAAACTCCCGGGTAACCCAACAGCTGTAAAAGGACTGAGCTCTTGCTTGCAGGGTCAGTGTGGAGAGCACACCCCCCCCTCACATCAGACGGCAGCAGGTGTCTGCAGGGACTCACCCATGGGAGAGCTAAGGGGCCACCCAAGACCAGGCAGCGGAGGATAATGCAGACAAACTGCTGGAGATAACAATTCTGAGCTGATGCAAACAAGTCTCGCCGTCAGCAACTTTTAGATGTCAAAGATCCGCCCGTCTCTGTGACCACAGAAATTGGTGGTAAATGTTAAAAGATTTTCATCTCATCTGCCTCATATCATATGTTAGATAATCCACTTGTGTGATTATCGAAAATAAAAACCGTGAACCAGTGATCCTAACGCCAACGGTAGAAACAATAATCCTGCAGATAAATGGTGTCTGGCTGAGCTGCACCCAAACATAGGGTGGGGGGCCGGCGGGGTGGGGGGCCCAGAGGGGTGAGAATAGGAGCGCAAATGAAGGGTTAACTGATTAGATGAGACGGCAGGCAGACAGCGGGACTTACGCGTCTTCCACTTCCCCATCCGAAGGGCTGGGAGGATCCATACCGAGGCCTGGAGGGGGATGTGGAAAAATCACAGTTACACAAGCATCAGGATATAACACACAAAATAGTGGGCTGGAACTGTAGTTGATCAATTACCAGATAGTAGTTTTATTTCAAAACCAATTTTATGTATCAATGGGTACAAAAAAAAAAAATGGGGCTCAGACTAGTTATTTTCTATTTTAGATTGAACTTCAGGAGTTCAGTAAATTGTCTAGTTGGCACCAGGAATATTTATTGAAATAAATATGCCCGGGAAGATGAGGACATTCAAACAATGTAGTGATTAGCATTTTTGCTTAATAAATTATCATAGCATGAATAGTTTCCCCTTCTGTTTATATAAATATAAAAATCAGCAGAATCTTCTCCTCTTCCCTTCTTCCCCATTTTTATTTATTATAAGTATCTCAGCCACAATTTTTGTCCATTGTTCCTGTAGTTTCTTGTGCTGGCCTCCTTTTTTCTCTTTTGTGCATGTTTGCAGGCCGGAGCTTCAGGAGCTGCGCATAGAGACAACCTTTGTTGTTAGACGCTATATAAATAAAAATTGAATTGGAGGTGTTTAATCCAGGTGCCATAAAGTAAAAATCCTGTCCAGCACTTGTTCCAATCGGTCACTAAACCAGCTCCTCTGCAGGTAGATGGTAGGTTGTTAGTGAAAACACCGGTTTTAAAAATTTACAGGCTGATCCACAGGAATATGTTTTAATGAGCAAATATCAGCTTAATGTAAAGAAAATTATTTGACCAATGGTGCTTTGAGACTGACCCCATTTCAAAATTGGTCTTAATTTAAGATTGATTCAAAACTATTTTTGATTTTGTAAAGAAAAACATTAAAGCACATCAGCCACTGGCTGTATCCACACTTTCATGTCCACATCCACAGATAAAGTGGAGTATGGACTGAAACCAGGCCGTGATGGCATCACTGAGCAGACAATGGCTGCAATAAGGCTGATTTATAGTTCCGCGTTACACCAACGCAGAACTACGGCGTAGGTTACGCGGCGACGCTCTGCGTCGATATAACGCAGAACCATAATTCAGACTAAAACCTCACCAGCATCCGAGGAGACGTCCGAGCCGAACGAGGGGACCTTCTCCAGGGTGGCATGCTTGCTCCTTTTCGGGGTGTCAAAGAGGCTGTGCGAAAAACAGAGAATAAAAAGGAAAATAAGTGAATAATGTAAGCAGAGTTTTGCTTCCTGCAAACCAAACAGGAGCAACACATGAATGAAAGCTCACATCTTCCAAAAAAGACGTGTAAAATACGTGTATAAGCGCATGGAAAAGAACATGTGTAAGTTTATAAGCACCTTCCGAGTCCAGCTAGGTTGTTCATCACCAGAGCCAGGTTGGTGACCGGGGACATCACCACCTCGGGGCCCGGGGAGGACAGCTCCCTGCAGCGGGGGTTCACTGCGCTCAGCTCGGCCAGCGGGAGCAAGGAAAGCCCGGGGATCGTGTCGGGCCTTTTCTTAGCAGCGGCGTTAACCGGACTGGTGCGTTCAAAGGGGGAATCCATTTTCCTTTTTCCTTTCTCCAGTGTGGATAAATCCCAGCTGAGGATGTTAACTTTCTGCTTGATTTAACGTAATCAAGACAATATCGACCCAATTAAAGACGCTCCAGGGGCTTCACGGTTACGCGGAAGCTAATCGGTCGAATTTACGAGCGCATTTCCCAGAAAATAGGATCCAAAACCCCGGTTGGATGCGACTCGGTGGCTCCGCTGGGAACAATACATTCAGCCGGTGTTCATCGCTATTGTTAGGGTGGGAGAGCTGCAGCAGGACGTGTATCCTCTCTGACAGCCCTGGCGTGTGAGGACGCTCGCAGGCTGCACGTATTTATGTTTAAAACAGCAGAGCAGGAGCGGCAAAACCTCAGCCAATCAGAGACGCTGTCTTGTCGGCTCAGCCAATCAGAGGCCGGGACGCCTCCCCAGTTGTTTTCTCACCGGATGGAGAAAAGAAAAAGGATGTGACACAATTATCTTTTCTGTCATTTTTTTTTTTTTTTTTAAATTGAACACAATTTTTAAACAACAAAAACACATTTTATACAAACTGCTAGTATAGGAAATATAATATAAGAAAATAGAACACTTTGGAGGTATCATGAACAATTTGCCTTTAAAGCCCAGCAGAAACTGCTTCCATACCAAACTGCATTCAGGATTTGTTCCAAATAAAAGAAACCCGATATGACCTGAGGGGGAAACTCATGTTTGGGATGACTACTGCAAGAACAGATATTAAAAAGAGATGTACATCAATTAAGGCTAGAGAAATATGGAATAGTTGTGACAACGACCTAAAAATGTGCAGTTCTATCGTCAAGTTTAAGGAAATGTTTAAAGAAAATATTGTAAATAAATATAAAACACTATAACTATAAAGTATAGTATCAAAAACATTCTAGAATGTGAAACGTCAATTTTATATTTTGTCTTACTTATTTATTTTTGTCTTCTTTATGCATTGTTTGTTTCCACTGAGTAATGCTAATGTCTCATATTTAAGCTGATCATAAGATACGGCTTCAGCCTACACCTTTTCAGCAAAAGAAATGTTTATTTTACCTTTTCATCTTGTTTTGTAAAAAAGTGTGTACAAGCCGTAAATAAAGATGAATTCATTCATTCATTCATTCATTCATTCATTCATTCATTCATTCATTCAACAAGAGACATATAAACAAAAATTAAGATAGACAAGTAAAGTTAAAACAAAGGAACAGTAAAGCATTTTAAAGCAAATAGCATCGACATTTCCAAAAGAGACTTAAAATAAAAGATACTTTGATATATCGGTTAATAATTTTTTTGCAGTTATTTGACTTAATATTTCTTATAGAAACAAAAAACTTTTGAAATCATTTATAAAAAATTGGAAAGAGGGCTTCCTTTTTCCTCCACTTACAACAATGTATGTGATATTTAGCCAGTAAAAGAATGACATTAACCACAAAGGACACTGATTTGTCAATTGTATCTATATAAAAAATAATGTTAACGATTTCTAATTTTGGAATGTCATTCATTTTTAAAGATAGCCAATTTCTAATTTCACGGCAAAAAAGTTGTGAGACAGAACACAATAAAAACATGTGATCAAGTGATTCTTCAGATTCATTGCAAAAAGCACAGGGGTCAACTTCAAATTTAAATCTATGTCTCAAGAATTCAGCGGTTGAATACATTTAAAATGAGTTTCCTTGACTTTGGGGGGATTGGGCCATTTGATATAGTTTGAGTGGGCTTTTTCTAATGTAGACAAACTTAAAATCTTTTCTGTAATGTCCCCTTAGATACATTTCATAGTTTCTATTTTCAGTGATTATTTATTATATATTCTCACAAACCTAACTTTAAAATAAAACGGTTGTTTTTATTCTGAGTGATGTTATATGTGTAGTAATTTGAACATTATTCTGAGCACGTAAAATATATGCGATTGAACCTCTTCACGCATGTTCAAGATGAATGAATTCAATCCTAAACGAACGAATTCAAGTGAACAAAAAGTATATTCACATTTTTATAAATCTTGCAAAAATTATTATTAAAACAAACTTTATGTAAGAGCAGCACAGTCAGTGGTGGAGATAATATATGCACATACAAATAAAACACAACACCTAACAGTAGCTTTTAAAGTGTTTCAGCAGTAAATATAGAGGATGAAATCAAAAGTTCAGTGGCACAAGCTATCAAACAAGAAAAAAGAGCTTAATTTCCTCAGAAATTCAGTGATCCAGTAAGTACAAATTAGCATACAAAATTAAATGAAATGCTTTAATCAGTCAACTTTATTTCCCAGGTTTGTGCAAATGCACAGTCAGTTTGATTTGGCAGACTTTGTCTCTCAAGGTTCAAATGTAAATAAAAAAAGGAAAATTTGAAAAAAGTAACCTAATTAAATAAAAAATATGTTATGTACAAGAATGAACTGATATTTACAGACATGAAGATGTTGCACATTTATCCGACACTCTGTTGTGACCACTGCAGGTTCAGCCGAGTCCTGGTGTGAGAGCAGAACCTGTCTCTGTGATGGGTGGGTTTGGTGTGAAATCCCCTCCAGCACCGACCACATTGCCCCTCAGGGCCCTTTTCCTGAACCTGGACCAATACAGGTCCTGGTCTGGATAGAGCCAAGATCTACCCTGATTATTTTTTTCTCCAGACCTTACTGTCTGTTGCAGTCTGTACCTCCCCTGTTTGGTGGCCGATCCAAACCAGACAGTAATGGAAGAGCACTGGACCGACTGGATGATAACAAAGTAGAAGGTGATTCGCAGCTCCTGGGGGCCAAATTCTCGCAAGCTTACTGTCATATATACAGCGGGGAAAATAAGTATTGAACACGTCAACATTTCTCTCAAAAATCATATTTCTAATCGAGCTATTGACATGAAATTTTCACCAGATGTTGGCATCAACCCAAGTAATACACACATACAAAGAAATCCAAACATTTATGTCCATAAATTAAGTTATGTGTAATAAAGTGAAATGGCACAGGGAATAAGTATTGAACACGCTTACTGAAATTTATTTAATACTTAGTTTAAAAACCTTTGTTGGTGATTACAGCCTCAAGACGCCTACTGTATGGAGAAACCAGTGGAATACATTGCTCAGGTGTGATTTTGGCCCATTCATCCACACAAACTGCCTTCAAATCTTCAAGGTTCCGGGGATCTCTTCTGTGAACCCGGACCAGTTCAGTTCTTTCCAAAGATTTTCAATTGGATTCAAGTCTGGTGATTGACTGGGCCATTCTAGCAGCTTTATTTTCTTTTCCAAACTTGACTGTTGGTACGGTGTTTTGGGGGGTGATGTGCGGTGCCATTTTTCCTCCAAACATGTTGTGTCTTATGACATCCAAAGAGTTCAATTTTGGTCTCATCTGACCAGAGTATGTTCCCCAGGAAGAATAGAGGCACATTTGTGTGCTTCTAATGGGGATCCTTAAATAAACTACACTAAACTAAACATCCCGAGCTGTCTCAGGAAGTACAACCTCTGCTGTGCCTTCTTTCAGACATTGTCTGTTTGGCAGGTTCACTTCAGATCCCGGAAAATTGTGGATCCCAGAAACCTGAAAGTGTCCACATTAGACACTGTGTTGTTGAGGATGGAGAGGGGAGGGAGTGGAGGGGATTTCCTCCTGAAGTCTGCTGTCATCTCCACAGTCTTAAGCGGGATCAGCTCCCGGTGGTTCTGACTGCCCCAATGGACCATCTGTTCCACTTCCTGTCTGTATGCAGACTCATCACTGTCCTGGATCAGTTCAATAAACATGATGTCATCGGCAGATTTTAGTTTACCAGAAGGGTTCCCTGAGGAGCAGGGCTGCGTCCGAAATTGCATACTTCCACCCTAATGAGTATGCAAAATGAGTATGCAAGATTTTTTAGTGCGTCCGAAACATTAGAACGTACTCAATAGTATGTACTATCCATACTCATTCTGGAGAAATGTATTAGTGTGGATTGATGGACACTAACTAAGCAGAAACTTCCCACAATGCAATGCAGCGGTGTTTGGTTGCTAAGTGATACGTATATGTCATAAGTATAATATTAAGTATAATAATATTATTATATAATATTAATATTATAATATTCATATATAATAATAATATATAATGTCATCTTGTTTGGGCCAGGATAAACGGGAAATAGCGGAGCGTGCTGCTACTGCTGCTGTGACACTTCACTTCCTCCCAACGGCAGGAAGTGACGTGTGCGCTCTTAATAGTACAACCGAATTAATGCACACTACTGATATTTACTCAAAAGTGTGCCGAACTTAAGCATACTTTTTAGTATATACTGTTTAGTATGGCATTTCGGACGCACCGCAGGTGTAGAGGGAGAAGAGCAGTGGGGGGAGGACACATCCCTGGGGGGTGCCATTACTGATGATCCAGGTGCTGGAGGTGACACTCCCCAACCCCACAACATACATAACACTTAACACACTCTCTTACATTACACCAGTGCAATAGAGCCCCTACTGCTTATTCTGTTCAATCTGGATTATGGTTCTACTGTGAATGCATATGTACCTTCTTCGCATCCCTCCCCTTTTTTATGGGTCACCAAAGCGAATAATAATAATAACAACAACAACAACAACAATTAAAGGGGATGAACGGGCCCTCGCACTCATGGCCACTCTGACCCCCCCCCCCCCCCCCCCCCCCCGATTCCCCCGGGTTCCCCCCACATTCCTAGGTCAATAATACTATAAAAAGTGCCTTTGCTATTTAGATAAAACTCAACTTATCATCATAAGCATTTCAGAAATGACACCATCCACGACTCTCTACGTCAAACCATTCAAAAGTTATGGCAGAAAGTAGGAACTATCAAATATGGACCAATCAGATGAAGGGGGGGCGCGCTTTTTGGCATCTATCATCGCCACGGTTACGCTTTTGAAAGCATTGTCACAGGATGGAGACGCACATTTTGATGTATAACACACCTGGGTGCACGTTACGGTTTGGGCCGCATTAACAGCCGAAGAAATGGCATAAATTGCGCCAAAATTACACGATTAATTCAAAATGGCTGACTTCCTGTTCGGTGTCGGCCATTGCACCAAGAGACTTTTCTTTAAATTTGCGATATGATACAGGTGTGTACCGATTTTCGTGCATGTACGTTAAACCGTATTGTGGGGCTTGAGGCACGAAGTTTTATCTGTATGGACCAATCCCCCCCAACTTCCACAATGGACTACTGCGTCCTACAAAAATACTCTGAGAGTATTTACAGTAGACTAACTCAGGAAACCACCGATATGTAACCAGTTCAACCAGACTATGGAAGCTATTCAACTAACAAAACCAGACAAATTATACCAATACAGTTGTTATTCTGCCCTTTTCACTTTTTTCTGTGTCGCTCTGTCCTCCAACTCTTCCAGTTTGATCAACTTTAAAACTCCTAGTACAGCAGAATCTCTTATTCACGCCTCCTCACTGTAATTGCAATGCTGAAGGTGAAATTCTCAATCTGAAGAGTTATCAAAGCAGGCAGCACCCATTTTAACGCAACGGCAGCACTTTGGCATTCCAACGAGGAGGTCTCTCTCCATCGTTCTCCGCCAACCGCTGGCTATAGGCATGTGTCCTGAGGAATAACCCCTGTCCAACACAGAACTCTTTGTTCAGCTAAAGTATCCATGTGATTGGCATCACAAATGCAGATGAGGTTTAATGAATTCCTGGAGAGTCGTGAGCACAGGAATTAGATTCTCACCTCACATTTGCAAAGAGGAGACAAAAGAGGGGGAAGGAAAGGTGACTCGCCCGGATAAAACTTCCTCAGAACTGCTGACACCAAGCCCAGCAGTTTCTACCGAGCCTGCGTTCAGACCAGCGGACAGTCACGGATCTGCAATCTGATGAAAGCAATCTGAAGTCACTCTGACAGGTTTAAATGTTGGATAACCCCCCCACATTTGAGAATATGTCATACATTAAACCTTTCAAATTTGCAGTGTCGTTGGACCACAGGCCCATGTCAGACTCATCTTTATTACCATAAGATCCTATGTCCATCCTATGTCCTATGTGTAATACTCCAGCACTTTATTCTTAGCACTTTATTACTCAGCACTTTAGTACCCCAGCATTTTAATATTAATATTAAATCTAATTTTAATTCTAAGTGATCTGTTTTTTTACGGACCATCACGGACAGGGGCGGGGGATCTGAGGACTTGTGTTTTTTGCACACTTGCACTTTTTGCACACTACTTGCTCTTGCACATGTACTGGACTTTTATTCTTTTTAACTGTTTTTTTAACAACTAATCTACTCTGCTTTTTTAACTTAACTCTTTTTAACTTATTTAACTCTTCTTAAACTGTTCTGTTGCTGGCTGACAAACCGAATCTCCCTACGGGGACAATAAAGGTTTTCATTCATTCATTCATTATTGGATCTGTTTTTTTACCTTGTGTTGAATGCATGCATGAAAAAATGCACTGATGCTGCTGATGTAACACCTTAATTTCCTGCAAAGGATTAATAAAGTCTCTATCTATCTATCTATCTATCTATCTATCTATCTATCTATCTATCTATCTATCTATCTATCTATCTATCTATCTATCTATCTATCTATCTATCTATCTATCTATCTATCTATCTATCTATCTATCTATCTATCTATCTATCTATCTATCTATCTATCTATCTATCTATCTCTATAAGATCCTTATCCAACTCTTTCAAATCAAATTCAAATCACGCTGCTTTTCTCTACTTCAGTAATGCATTTTGAATGCAAATAGTCATATGTAGTTTTATAATTCAACTTCCCTCCGGAAGAAATTAGTCAGCGATGCTCAGTCTCGCTTCCGTGAGTCACATTATGCAGTAAATAGGAAGAGAGGTTTCAGAGTTAGTACCACTTCCACCGCTGCTTGTTGCAGAACTTCCGTACCAGGCTGACAGCTTTTCAGCTCTGTAACTTCAAGTTATGCATAATATATTTAGCTAATATGTTGTGAAGTGTTGTATTATTGATTCAGTTTTGAACTTCATTTTTTTTATTACTATTATTACGTTTATTGAACAGGGACAAATGTGTGAAACATTATTTCATAAAAGAATACAAAACAGATGTCATACATACAGGTTTCTAGCCACAGCTAATTTGCAACCCCTGTCCCTGGTTAGGCCTTTACTTAAAATTTGAAAGCAGAGTTAAAACAGTACAAAACCATTAAAGTACAAAACATGCAAAACAGAATAAACAGAATAAAGACAATACAAAGACAAGAAGCAAAAACACAAACCAGATGAGGACACAAAACTAAAATAATACAGTGGTACAGTATGTTAAAGTCAATGTTCACAAGCTTGTTTCAGTTTCAGCCATTGTTTTACTTGTGTACTAAAAACCTTGAGCTCTGTCAGTATTTTGATTTCAGGTTCAGTTTATTCCATAATTTGGTACCTATTACCGAGAAGGATGACTGTCCAAATGTCTGCGTTTTGCTATCCTACAATTACTGCTTGTTGCAGCCCTAGTTCTAATTCCACTGTTTTGTTTGTTTACCAATTGGCAGAGTATTTTTGGGGCAAGATTATTCACACATTTGAAAATAAGTTTTAAAAATGAGAAGCCTACAAAACTGTCAACTTAATAGATTGTATGTTTTGATAATTGGGCAGTGATGCCATCTTACAGGTTTTAGATCCATTACTTTCAGTGCCTGTTTATATAATGACCTAATAGGTGTAAGTGTTGTCCGATTAGTTTGGCCCCAAACAGTTACAGGACTGTCTCAGAAAATTAGAATATTGTGATAAAGTTCTTTATTTTCTGTAATGCAATTAAAAAAACAAAAATGTCCTACATTCTGGATTCATTACTAATCAACTGAAATATTGCAAGCCTTTTATTATTTTAATATTGCTGATTATGGCTTACAGTTTAAGATTAAGATTCCCAGAATATTCTAATTTTTTGAGATAGGATATTTGAGTTTTCTTAAGCTGTAAACCATGATCAGCAATATTAAAATAATAAAAGGCTTGCAATATTTCAGTTGATTTGTAATGAATCCAGAATGTATGACATTTTTGCATTACAGAAAATAAAGGACTTTATCACAATATTCTAATTTTGTGAGACAGTCCTGTATACAATATGATAAATGAGAAAATATCATGGCTTGCATGAACTGTTTTCCTCTTTTTGTGGCAGAGCTGCATTTGCATCCTTCCTGTAAAATGAAACCCGTATCTGTGGGCTCTTGCTGGTTTTGGACTGCGGTGGCCTGTGACGGGAACCTCCCAGCAGTAAATGTCAATGCTAATGTTTTAAGCACATCATTGACAGAGGTGAGTAGCAGTGAAACTTCGGGGGTCGACGGCTGGTGTTCTGCAGACGCATGAAGCTCGGCCCTGAGAGTGGCCCTCTTGTTCCTGTGTTTGACCACAGCAGCTGCAGATTCCTGGTGACAACCATCTCTAAATCAACTCCAACTCCTGCTCCAGTTCTTATCGTCAGTAAAGAAAACCTCAGCGGTTGCTGTTGGATCATCACGCGGCTCAAACCCTCCACTGAAACCAGACAGAGCTATTTTCACCTGAACTGATGCCGTTTTATGAAAGTGATCTCAAAAAGTAGTAAAAAGTAGTAAAAAGTTTCCTAAATTAAGTTTTTGTAGTGTAAAACTTTGCATTCAAAGTGCATCTGCACAGTAAATAAAAGTAGCACAAACAAACCCAGTTGATTGCTGTAAGCATTTTAAAGTAATAAAAAAACATCATATTTCCCATCTCAAGCGTAGGAGAGGAAGTATAGGAGGCAAATACTACTCATCTAAAATAATACTTGTAGGCAGTATTTAGGTGCCTCTGTAACTTTCCACCATGTGGTCAGGAGACACTGGACAGCTGAGGGACAACGGTGGACGAGCCGCAGGACGGACAGACACACGAGCATTTGCATCAACCTTGGGCCAAACGGACTGTTGCAGAGCATTTTCATTAATAATAATAATACATTTTATTTGATGGCGCCTTTCAAGTCACCCCAGGTCACCTTACAAAGAATAAAAGCATAAAATACAAGCATAAAATAACAACATCAAGCATTATTAAAACCAAACAACATCAGTGTTATAGCCACAGAGACAGTGTGCAGTCTGGGGTCAGAGAGGTTAGTGGGGGCAAGATGGTGGAGAGTTTTGTAAGTGGGGAAGGAGGTTTTTGTGTTTACATGGGAAGTTTAATTCCTGTTTAATTCAGAAATAAAATTAAATCCGATTTAAAATGATTAAAAATTACCATGTAAACACCTAATTCCGAATGAAAAAGGCCATTCCAAATTAAACTTAATTCCAAAGTAAGTGGCTGGTTTATTCTGACTTTAAATCCGAATAGAATAATTCCGCCATCATCTATAAACTCATTCCTCTTTAAATTAATTCCGGTCTGTCTCCATGACGCTTATATTCCGCGCTGGGCTGGTTTTACAAACAAAGTTTCAAGATGGCAGCACGCAGTAAACGCTGGTCAAGAGCAGACCATTTATTTAATAAATAGCTTGGAGGACCTGGAAATAATTAAAAGAACAGATAGCAGGAGCTTTTCAAAGTTGTAGCGGCTAGGTTAAATGAAGGAGGTTTCGCAGATAGAGACGCCACCCAGGTAGATAATCATCCACATGATGTTGTCGTGCTGCTGCCTCAAAAATAAAATCAAAACAAATCCAAAAAGGATGCTAATAATGTGGTCCTCCATGTTGTTGCTAATCGAGTAAGTTTGTTTTCTTCCGGTGGACGTAAATACGTAAAGACGTCGGCCCCCCTATCCAATCAGAACCTTCCCAACCCCCAGACCTTTAGAGGAATTGGATAAAGCCGATCAAACGTGTTTTCCATGTAAACCTCAATTACTGTTTCCATGTAAACTTGAAGGAAAATAGTTTAATTCGGAATTATTTAATTCGGAATAACTAATTCCGAATTAAAAAACATCATGTAACGGTGGCCAGTGGAGTTGGATGAGAACAGGAGTGATGTGGTCAGATGATTTGGTGCAGGTGATAATCCGGGTGGCCGAGTTCTGAATAATTTGCAGTCTGTTAATGAGTTTGGTGGGGAGTCATTGCAGTAGTCGATATGGGAAGTGACAAAGGAGTGGACGCACATTTCGAAGTATAACATACCTGGGTGCATATTACGGTTCGGGCCGCATTAACGGCCGAAAAAATGACATAAATTGCGCCAAAATTACACGATTAATTCAAAATGGCCGACTTCCTGTTCGGCTTCGGCCATGGCGCCAAGAGACTTTTCTTTAATTTGCGACATGATACAGGTGTGTACCGATTTTCGTGCATGTATGTCAAACCGTATTGTGGGGCTTTAGGCACGAAGTTTTATCTGTATGGACCAATCAGATGAAGGGTGGGCGCGCTTTTTGGCATCTATCGTCGCCACGGTAACGCTTTTTACTGAGAAAAGTAATGCGTGTTGTCACAGGATCAAGACGCACATTTTGATGTTTGACCTGAGTGCATGTTACGGTTCGGGCCGCATTAACGGCTTGTTAATGAGTCTGTTAATGAGTTTGGTGGGGAGTCCGGGGAGGAAGGCATTGCAGTAGTCGATGTGAGAAGTGACAAAGGAGTGGACCAGGATTTCGGTGCTGGATTTTAGACAATGCTGGGCGTAGTCTGGAGATGTTGCAGAGGTGGAAAGAAGGCAGATCGGGTGATGTTTTGAATGTGAGGTGCAAATGAGTGGGTGCTGTCCAGGATGACGCCGATGACGGCTTTTTTTTCATCGACACTAAAGTTCAAATAGTTCATTAGCACAGTGACAGCTGCATTACAAAGCCAAAAGACCATCGCATGCATGGGCTCAGGAGAGAGCAAGCGCTAAGCACCACATGCTGGTTATTTAACAGGACCGTTCAGCCAGGGAGGACACCCTTCCCATCACAGGCACCGACGGCCTGGTGGCTTTCAGGGGAGAGGATTCCACCTTTCCCTGCTCCTGCTGAGTCCAGAGTCAGACGCACGTGAAGACGTTTCCTCTGACGTTTGCACACTGCAAAAAACTCAAAATCTTACAAGGAATATTTGTCTTATTTCTAGTTAAAATGTCTCATTTTTAGTCAGTCAGTCATTACCAGAAAAATAACTTGTTATTTGATCATTTTCACCTGTTTCAGGTAGATTCTCACTTGAAATAAGTAGAAAAATCTGCCAGTGGAACAAGATTTATCTTCTTATTACAAGCAAAAAAATCTTGTTCCACTGGCAGATTTTTCTACTTTTTTCAAGTGAAAATCTACTTGAAACAGGGGAAAATTGTTGTTTTTTTTTCCAGTGATGAGTCTTGTTTTAAGTGTAATGAGATTTTTTGACTAAAAATAAGACATTTTAACTAGAAATAAGACAAATATTCTTGTTAAGATTTTGAGTTTTTGCAGTGCACACTCTTATTATCAACATTCACAGAATCAAACCACAAACTGATTGACACATTCATTCTCTTGGTTTCACATGAAACAAGGTTAAGAAGAATCAGCATTGCTGACTGCTCGGGAAACATCCTGAAATAATTTACGGACGTCAAAAGAGAAGCCGTGTAGTTTCAGAATAAAGGCCAAGAACTCATGCGTTGTGCTGCCGGTTTAAAAAAATAATGATCAAGTCTTTTTCTTCTCACTTGATGCACTACAGATGAATCTTAATGCAATAAAACAGTATCTTGAAAACTGACCTTTTTGTTTTCCTTCAAGAGTTGAACATGACTGATGTGTACACATATGTTTTGAACACAGATGGAAGCCTATGCCTAATGGCCGCAGAGAATGTTGATGTTTTTAACTCTTGTGCTGTCTTTGGGTCAAGGAAGGAGGAAAGGAAGAAGGGAGGAAGGAAGGAAGGAAGGAAGGAAGGAAGGAAGGAAGGAAGGAAGGAAGGAAGGAAGGAAGGAAGGAAGGAAGGAAGGAAGGAAGGAAGGAAGGAAGGAAGGAAGGAAGGAAGGAAGGAAGGGACAAAAGAAGGAAGGAAGGGACAAAAGAAGGAAGGAAGGGACAAAAGAAGGAAGGAAGGGAGGGAGAAAAGAAGGAAGGAAGGAAAGAAGGGAGGAAAGAAGGAAGGAAGGAAAGAAAGAAGGGAGGAAAGAAGGAAGGAAGAGAAAAAAGAAGGAAGGAAGGGAGAAAAGAAAGAAGGACGAAAAGAAGGGAGGAAAGAAGGAAGGAAGGGAGAAAAGAAGGAAGGAAGGGAGAAAAGAAGGAAGGAAGGAAAGGAAAGAAGAAAGGAATGAAAGAAAAGAAGGAAGGAAATAAGGAAGGACGGGAGGAAAGAAGAAAGGAGGAAGGAAGGAAAGAAGGAAAGAAGGAAGGAAAGAAGGAAAGAAGGAAAGAAAGAAGGGAAAAAAGAAGGAAGGAAGGAAGGAAGGAAGGAAGGAAGGAAGGAAGGAAGGAAGGAAGGAAGGAAGGAAGGAAGGAAGGAAGGAAGGAAGGAAGGAAGGAAGGAAGGAAGGAAGGAAGAAAAGAAGGAAGGAACGAAGGAAGGAAGGAAGGAAGGAAGGAAAGAAGGAAAGAAGGAAGGAAAGAAGGGAAAAAAAGAAGGAAGGAAGGAAAGGAAAAAACAAGGAAAGAATGTACAAGGGGAGAAAAGAAGGAAGGAAGGGAGGAAATAAAGAAGGAAGGGAGTAAAGAAGGAAGTAAGGGAGAAAAGAGGAAGGGAGTAGGAAGGAGAGAGCAGGAGGAAAGAAGGAACAGGAGAATTAGGTGATTTTGACCCAAAGACAGTACGAGGGTTAAAAAGAGGCTCAAGACCCATCTCTTTAATCAGGCTTTTTTGACTCATTTAACTCTTTATAATTGTCCATGATCACCCCTATTTTTATTGGATCTTACTACTCTGTTTTATATTAATCTTTAGTTTATCCTGTTTTCTTATCTCATTGTTTCATCTCAATGTTATATTTAAATGTTTTAGTCGTTATTTATGGTCTATTTTATACATTCTATTGTTGTATTCTCTCAGTTTCTAATTTCTTGCTCTTTAGACCTACTCTTAGGATTATATGTTACACTTGTATACTTTTTTAGTGTGTATTTTAACTACATAGCCTACATAGTCTTATCCTGCTTTCCATTAATAAGTTTTACATTTGTGTATTGTTTTTATGTAAAGCACTTTGTGCTGCATGAAAGGTGCTATACAAATAAAGTTTGATTTGATCTGATTTGATTTGAGCAGTCTGGTTAAGGACGACTTCCTGAACTTTCAAGGCAAAATGTACCGTTAATGCGTAACTTTCATGTAAAACAAAGCAGTACACCTGTGGAGCAAGGGAAGTCAAAATAAAGACAGAAATGAGAGGAAAAGCAGAACAGAAGTGTTGGACACATGAATGTTGCGGCTGGGATCTCTGCGTCTATCCCTCTGCTCCGCTCTGACCTCTTCATACAGCATTATTTAAGCTTTTTTGTTAATAAAATATGCTTCCGCGTGTCAGAAAGTGATGATAAAGGAGTAGCCGCTGTAGACAAACGCAAAGAGCTTTTGATCTAGGTGTCAATATGGGACCTGAGTGGAATGAGAATGTAGAGATTTATCCGATCAGTTGAAAAACAGCTGTTTCAGGAAAAGTTTCTACCAGAGTTTATTGGAAGTGGCTTATGGTAGTTATTCACCATGTCAGGGGTTGGTGGACGTGTTGAAGGTGGAGGCTCCTGAAGATCCTCTCTCTCTGGTTTAATCTATACACTAATACAGCAAAATATGTATTTACAGGGGGGTGTGTGCAGGAAAATGTCCAGCCAAACAAGAAAATCTTCCTAAAATTGAAGCTTATTGCATTTAAACATCTGTCTTCAATATACAGGACTCAGAAACTCAGGTCTCAGAAAATTTGAATATTGTGATAAAGTTCTTTATTTTTCTGTAATGCAATGCAAAATGTCATACATTCTGGATTCATCACAAATCAACTGAAATATTGCAAGCCTTTTATTATTTTAATATTGCTGATTATGGCTTACAGTTTAAGATTAAGATTCCCAGAATATTCTAATTTTTTGAGATAGGATATTTGAGTTTTCTCAAGCTGTAAGCCATGATCAGCAATATTAAAATAATAAAAGGCTTGCAATATTTCAGTTGATTTGTAATGAATCCAGAATGTAGGACATTTTAGTTTTTGTAATTGCATTACAGAAAATCACAATATTCAAATTTTCTGAGACAGTCCTGTATAGTGAGTAAATATCCCACAAATGTTTAACTTATTCAGCACCGTTTAGCTGTATTCTGGTAAATAGAAACTTGTGTGATCAAAGAAAGTCTTGCCATTATCAATGAATACAATGAATCTATTATGTGCACCCACATAATCCTGCACAGGGTCACGGGGGTCTGCTGGAGCATTTCCCGGCCTGTTGCAGGCGAAAGGCCGGGTCCATCCATACCCACCATAACAATAACCACATAATAACCCACTCTAAAAGTAAACGTGGAAGCGAGCAGTCAGCCGTGGCTTTTCCATCCAGGGTCTCCAATAGGGCTGGGGATCGATTCAAATGTCAAGAATCGATTCAATTCCGATTCTTAAGATTCAGAATCAATTATCACGCTTTGATTTGATTCGATTTGATTCCGATATCGATTTGGGTTAGCGTTATTAAAAATGTTTTTTTCAGCTGTTGCATGAATTATATGACTGTAGTTATGCAACATATGAATACTAGTATTATATTGAGATTCAACAGCAAGTATTGGCATCTAATGATGCTGTAAGGACCAATCAGCTCCCAGAATGCTGATAGAACTGCTTTCAGAAACATCGTGTGGCAGAATTACCAAACAGATCCAGGGCAACAAACAGAGACGTATGAAATCGTTTTTATTTTTTACCATTTTTGAGAATTTGGTTTTAGGATTTTTTTCAAATGTAATCCCAAGACAGTATACAAAGCGAAGAAATATAGACAATTTATGCAATTATAACTGAAAACTTTCATGTTTTCATACCTTTAAAGATATTTAAAGGCAAAAACATGGCACTAGTTGTGCTTGTTTCCAACAAAACATTCCTTTTTTGGGCATAAACAAAAAAATACCAAAAGTTGTAATGTAATGATGAAAAAAAAAAAATCGATCTTTAGACATTCGAATCGATTTTTAAGAATTAATAGGAGAATCGATTTAGAAATGGAAAAATCGATTTTTTTCAACACAGCCCTAGTCTCCAAAGGTTCCCCTGGTCCTGGCGGTGGCACTGCAGACACTTTCATGAGAGTCTTACTGGTGTGTGCAGGGGCGTCATTGGGTATGGCAAGGTACGGCAGCCCCCACACCTCGGCTTCAGGGGAAAATGTACATACTTGTTTTTTAAATACATTTATGGAATTACTCTGTGTCTATTTGTATTGATTATTCTATTATTTAACACATATAAAATAACTACAAATGCAAATCAGAACAACATGATCGATTTCACCATATCTTGAAATGTGATGTCCCAGCATCCCTGACGCCAGCGGTCGCTAGGTCAATCTTGTTTTTAGCGCGCTTACAACTAACTTTCAAAATTGAAAAGGAAGCAGGCAACCCTGCAATTTTTTTTTCAAAAAAGAAGGAAAGTGATGGGTCCAATGTTGCCCCGGCAGCGGAGGGAGTCAGGCTATTAACGCGGCTGTTAGCTACTGATGGATTAATTATGCAAGTTCATCTTAAGGTAAGATATCAAATCACCCTATCCTCTTATAAATCTGTTTAAGGGAAATATTTGACTGTTTTTACTCTCCCTCTTTCTCTCTTCTGCTCCCTCCCTCTCCTTTTTGCATTTGGACTTTAACTGTTTGAAGTTAAACTGGGATTTCCACGTGACATTGTTGCACTGACATAGTGAATGAAGTGAACAGAATGGGTTAAATTGCGTTATTTCTGCTCTCTAACTCTGCCGCTTGCCGTCCATGGTGCCGAAAACGGATGGACGGACGTTTTGCATAATCAACACGTTGTTAAAGTGAAGTTTTCATAGTTACGTCAGCAGGAAGTGAGTGAGGCTGCATTTGAAAAAGTTCAAATTTTCCTTACCATGCAGATAAGCTACATAGCAGACCTCTGTGATGAGTATTTGCTAGGCATGTTGATTGATACTGTAGTTAAGTTCTGTGAGTCGTAACCTTGCCATACCTTAGCTTTGACTGAATTGAAACCACTGGGTGTTGGTCCACCATCATGCCCCGGTAGGTGCAGGTCAAGAAGAAGAAAACATCTGCTCATGGAGCCGCCTGACAGATGGACAGATGGACGGAGGGAAGGAGCTCCAGCTCCTGGAAAGGAATTCTGGAGGGAAAAAGACAAAGGATGAGGAGGGGGACCAAGACGAGATGTTGCAGTTTGTGGGGGTTAATGAAAGGAAGAGGGAGGAGGAGGAGGAGATTTATAGACTGAAGTGAGACATCCTGAAAAGGCTGGGAGCGTTTCTTCTTATGAAACACTGAATCCAACCCAAAACCAAGGTAAAGGAGGGACAACATTTATCTTTTTTTTTAGTTTTCGTACAGCACTTTAAACGGCGTCTTGTGCAAGCCATGCACTACACAGTTTTCTTCTTTTTATTATCATTCGTTACATGTGTAGGATATTTATCTTTTTCTGACCGAAGCAGTGACACGTGAATGATAACAAAGTGATCATTCATTGGTCTTGTGGCTGATTTTTAAGAGTAAGACATGATTTATTTTGAGTATAAGGATCTCCGGCAGGTCACAGGGCAGTTTGGTGCATTCACGCCAAGCAGCTTGTTAGGTATTCATCTGCTGATTTGGGCTCCCAGCCGAGAATAAAATAAGAAAAGTGATAATTTGGGTGTGAATGGACTCGGCCGCTCGACCTTTAATTAGCTGGTTGAATCCTGCAGACTCAACCTCGGATCACCTGATGACAGAAGCACTGTTTAAAATGTAGGCACGACATTTAACAGGCTTTATTTCGGTATAATTACATTTTGCCAATATTTTCATGGGTTACTTGCAAAGGTGATATTAAAGCAACACCTTGGGACCCAAGCTATTCTTAGCTCAGTGGGTGTGGATGGAGGTCAAGTCATTTTCTCTTTCTTAATTACTTTCCCGAGACCCTTTTCACCTCGACTATGAAGCTCTGCAGCTCTGAGAGCTGCTTTGGTCATTGATGAGTGATGTGAAACCATTCACAGTTGCTCCAACAAATCAGTGGAAAGTTACTCTGGCTGGTTTTTGCTGATATTCGGGATGAGAGACCATGAGAGTTAAACGAGTATTCCTTCTTATGAAACTGATATTTTAACGTGAATCATTTATTTATTTATTTGTTTATTATGGATCTCCATTAATCCTCACTGCAGTGAAGACTATTCTTCTTGGGGTCCAACATTGCACACATAAAACAATACAATACAATCCTTACAATTAAAAAAGAACTAAATCTAAACTAAAATGATCTTAGATGTCATGTAATTCAACCCTTAAATTGTTGAAACCAGCCAGAACCAAACAACAAAAAATATTACATTTTTAACACTCAGAATTTCAGAATAAACCAAGAATTTCTGAATAAAACAACTAACTAAAACTGACTTCCTTGCTAAGTACTGCTTTTCTTAATTTATTTTTCAATCTAGCTTTATTGTTTATCATGGTTAAATGTGTTGGAAGCTTATTCCAATATGTTACTGCTCTATACGCTGTAGCCTCTTTAGTGCATCGGTTCTTGGTAGAGGAAGAGTAAAGTGAACACCAGAAGCAGATCTGGTTGCATAGTTGAGTATTGCTGGGTTTTGTTGTTACCATGTTACCAGGTTACACACCAGCCTTTTGAATAACAGGCCTTTGTGCTGTTTAAAGTAACTGGAACAAAAAGAAAAGTCATGTAGTGTTGAAGACGAGTTTAAAACTCATTTCTGAATTTGTTGGTGCACTTTTACAGGAAAGTCTCACCCCGTGATGAGTTTGATCCACGTTCAGCTGAACTGTGCTCACATGTGTTTCCTGTTCTTGGATGTGTTGCGTGTATATGAGTGAACCTAATCCATGCAACAAACAATGAAGAGGTGAACACAGCACACACTTTACGTGTAACGAATGCAAGCACACTTTATTTTTCTGTTTTGTTATTTATTCACCTTCAGGTAGGTTGTGGAGCAGTGGCAGACTTACCAAGTTACAGGACTGTCTCAGAAAATTTGAATATTGTGATAAAGTCCTTTATTTTCTGTAATGCAAAAATGTCATACATTCTGGATTCATTACAAATCAACTGAAATATTGCAAGTCTTTTATTATTTTAATATTGCTGATCATGGCTTACAGCTTAAGAAAACTCAAATATCCTATCTAAAAAAATTAGAATATTCTGGGAATCTTAATCTTAAACTGTTAACCATAATCAGCAATATTAAAATAATAAAAGGCTTGCAATATTTCAGTTGATTTGTAATGAATCCAGAATGTATGACATTTTTGTTTTTTTAATTGCATTACAGAAAATAAAGAACTTTATCACAATATTCTAATTTTCTGAGACAGTCCTGTAGAAGTTGCTGGATTGATTCATATCCTGATCACACGCCAGCGCATCTGTAGCAGGACACCGAGAAACAGAAAGAAGTATTTTTCACTGTTTATACTCTTATATAATTAAAATACCCCCTTCATGAGACTGTCAGAGCCCTGGAGAGCTCCATCAGTGACCGGCTTCGTCACCCACGATGCACCACCGAGAGGCATCGCAGGTCCTTCCTCCCCGCTGCCATCAGACTGTACAACCAGGCCTGCTCTCAGTAGCCAGTGGACAATAAAATGTGCAATAACATAAGATGTGCAATATCTGCCAATCTGCCAGTCTACCTCACAACACTCCACCTGCTTTTCTGCACTGTTTAACTGTATATACTGTTCATATCCTGTGTTTATACATATTTTATACGTATCTTTTTGTATTTTTTATATATTTTTTATTTCTGACTTTTCACTCTTTTTACCCCTCCCCTATATGTGTGTGCTAAGTGTACTGCTGACAACAAATACGTTTCCCCACTGAGGGAGAAAATAAAGGATATCTTATCTTATCTTATTAGCAACGCTCTTCTGTAACAGCCCAAATAACTGAAACTTCATCGAGCCGTGATTTGGTTCTGGTCTGGATGTATCACAGTTGCTCCAAATGCTCCGATTGTTTTCTTTATTTCGGATGCTCATGGCCATGTTCATGCCAATTGGTTAGTTAGTTAGTTTGTTTTTTTAATTTGATGTGAACTTTAAATGCAGTTTTCTTACAGTCCTGGTTAGAAACGAATTGTATTCATTTTTACTCAAAACTTGAACCATGTCTGATCAAATAATCTCGGTTCTCTAGGAGTTTATAGAGAAATCATTAGGGCTAAGATAGGACATTATATTTTTTTGATAATGCTTAGTTAATTTTTGAATGCTGATTTAAGATAAAAAGTAATTTCTATCATCAGGACTTGTTTGAACCTTCTCCTGCTGTAAACAACCTGCACACGAAGCGAGCGCCTTTACCAAACAAAGAAAAGTTGATGAAGGCAGATTCAATCCTGCATAAACGAGACAAAACTGAACCATTTAAAGTGCCATAACACCAAAGCATTGGGCATAAAACGGAGGGATGACACAAAGTAAAAGCACTGAAGTTAACAGCCTATTTCCATGGTGACCCTGCTCTAATTACTGGCTGAACAAATCTTCTGCAGAAAGACTCTTGTCCTCTGCCCTGGTTGCACTGAGACGGTTCCTTTGTTTGCTTGCTAAGTGACTGATGGGTGTGTGTGTGCGCACATGTGTGTGTGTGTGTGTGCAGTCATTCATCTTGAAAATGAATGATAGAAAGCAGTTGGCAGCAGTTGAGCTGCCCATCTGTCAGAGGCAGAGCAGCTGCCTCGTTTCTGCAGGATCAGACAGAGTTATTAATCATGAATAAGGTCAGGGATTAAAAGTTAATAAGTTCCACAAGTATCAGAGGCAGCATTATTAAATGTTCATAAACTCAACAATTAACAGCACTTGCCTGTAATGTCCCGAATGACGGATCCTTTATTAATACTGGATTAGGGGGCATAAATGTCTCTCTGAGCTGGGGTTAGAGGTGCAGGCCAGAGGACACTCACATGTGGAAGAAAATCTCCTCACAGTGTAAAAGCTGCGCTTGCACACTAAAATGTGTCCATTATTTTGGCAGAAAGCTTGAACAAATTTTTGTTCACTGTAATTTTTGAATCAAAGGATGTTTGTCAAGGTCAAGGAAATACGTCTACCCTGAAAAATAAATTAACTTCATTCATTCTCACATATCATCTGTATAAACCAGTAGTTGCAGCTGCTGACAAGGAATTCACTTGACCGTTTGTGTGTAGTATGGCGCCATCTGTTGGAAATCTGTGGTCACTACACGAATCATGAACTCAAATAAAAATAGTACTCAGTACTCGAGTTGTAAAAAAAAATCAGCGGGGATGGTGGATTTTATCATATGGGGACAGATAATTTGTGCTGATTACAAATAATATAATATATTACAAATAATAGCACTGACCAAAACACCTGCAGAAATACTGCAGGAATGACATAGCAGCAGTTAAATGCAGCCTTCTGTAAGCTTTAAATATCCACTGGGCTTACATCAAATACATCAAAACACAACAATAAAAAACAGTTTTCTGAACTTATCAATATGACTCTGTCCTTCACAGGATAAGTAACATGGATCACTGCAAAAACTCAAAATCTTAACAAGAATATTTGTCTTATTTCTAGTTAAAATGTCTCATTTTAGTAAAAAAAAAAATCTCATTACACTTAAAACAAGACTCATCACTGGAAAAAACAACAATTTTCACCTGTTTCAAGTAGATTTTCACTTGAAATAAGTAGAAAAATCTGCCAAACAAGATTGTTTTGCTTGTAATAAGAAGATAAATCTAGTCCCACTGGCAGATTTTCCTACTTATTTCAAGTGAAATTTTACCTGAAACAGGTGAAAATTGTCACATTTTTCAGGTGTTATTTTTCTGGTGGTGACTCTAAATGTTGAAATAGCAGTAAAACCACATTCATTGATGAAATGACATAAGGGATGGAGCGGGGGGATGACAGTTTTACAGGAGGGATGATTTTGACCGTTTTTATTTCAGGGAGGATGCCATCCCCCCTCATCCCCCCTCATCCCCCCTCAACTCCAGTACTGATAGTACTGTACACACAGACTGATTAATTTTACCTGTATTCTTTTCCAGTAAAAACTAATTCATCTTATTGTCAGAGATGGAGCATATTATGATTTGTGGCATTTGTTTTGATCTATTTGAACTTTTGTATTTGTAATCGGCCCATCATCAGACCCCACTCTGCTGTTTTTAGGTCATTTTAGATTTATTTTGTCAAATCAGTCAGGCTGCTGCCTTCTATTCTCTAATTAACTTTATAAGCATACAGCTGAGTAAAAAATAATTAGCTTTTTTAAAATAAAATTATTACGTTGTCCATGACCTAAAGCTTTTGAAGAAACGTAAATTTCCAGTAAAACATATTAAGAGTAAAAGACAAGAAAAAAACCCAAACAAACAAAACATTTTATGTCTTCGTCAAATTTATTCGCCTACTGCCAATTAATAATCTGCAGCGCCGCTGTTGTGCCTTGCAACCAGTACTGGAGATGAGGGGGGATGAGGGGGGATGAGGGGGGATGAGGGGGGATGAGGGGGGGTGGCATCCCCCCCCTGAAATAAAAACGGTCCAAATCATCCCCCCTGTAAAACTGCCATCCCTCCTTTCCATCCCTTATGTCATTTCATTAATGAATGTGTTTTTACTGCTATTTCAACATTTAGAGTCATCACCAGAAAAATAACACCAGAAAAATAACTTATTTGACAATTTTCACCTGTTTCAAGTAAATTTTCACTTGAAATAAGTAGAAAAATCTGCCAGTGGGACAAGATTTATCTTCTTATTACAAGCAAAAAAATCTTGTTCCACTGGCAGATTTTTCTACTTATTTCAAGTGAAAAATCTACTTGAAACAGGTGAAAATTGTTGTTCTTACCAGTGATGACTCTTGTTTTAAGTGTAATGAGTTTTTTTTTACTAAAAATGAGACATTTTAACAAGAAATTAGACAAATATTCTTGTTAATATTTTGAGTTTTTGCAGTGTGCTGTACTCTACTGCCCTGACTTTTTAACAACTTGTTTTGTTTATTATTTCACCTCTTTTCTTATCATTTTATTTCATTTTATTTGTTATTAACTGTTTAATTGTGTCTTGCCGCTTTTAATGTTGATGTAAAGCACTTTGAATTACCTTATGTTGAATTGTGCTTTACAAATAAACTTGCCTTCCTTCACCCAACAAAAGCTGCACCCACACTCTCCATAAGAGCTTAGTTTGGTCTCATCAGACCAGAGGACAGGCCTCCAAAACTAATCCCTGTGGTTCTGTAGTTCACAGCAAACTTCAGTCTGGCTTTGATGCACTGCCATGTGAGCAGTTCTTCTTGAAAAAAGACTTTGAAGATCAGCTGTATGAAAAACCCTCACAAACATGAAACATGAAGAGAGAACACAGTTCACCAACACTTTTACAAATATCAAGGGATGCTGTTGACATATGTCATTATTTCTTTCTCTAAAGTGTTGGGACTCCAGTAGTTTCAGTCATAACCAGGTCTATTTCCAACAGGACTTGTTTCCTAGTACTTTGAACTGATGTCTAGCTATTGTGACAAGGTGAAACATTTGAAAAATGCCTTCTCCCTTCAGACGAGCATATCTGGAAAATTCTGACTGAGATCCAGGCAGATTTATTTGCTTCTTGGCATTGCATACCACTTCTTAACTAGAATTTGAGATGAGTTTTTCTCAGTCTGGTGTTGATGTGACACAAGCCTTGCTCATGGAGTCCTTTTAAGTAGGATTCACGCTGACTGATTACTGAGGTGGGTTGAAGGTTTGATGCCCTGAGGTCTAGCAACTTTAAGCACATCAAATTTTCTTTTGTCTCATGGTCAGTAAGTCAGTGAATTGTTTACTTTATTGAGTTGACAGTTCCCTGCATGGGAAGACTCAGGGGAGGAGGCATATGAAAGGAAAAGGTTTAGATACGCAGAATTAGGGGCAGAAGTTTAGTTTAGTTTAGTTTATTTTGTTTTGGTCATTTACATTTTAGGATGTTTGCATATGCACACTGTATATGTATACACACAGGTATAAATATATATATATTATATATATGTACACATTTCCTTTTTTTGACCAAAAAGGTATAGGCTGAAGCCTCATGGCTTATTTTGCCTATCCTTTTCAACAAAAAGCAGACTTCAGAAACAAAAAGATATTAATAAGAAGAAAATGAAACGAACGAACAAAACAAAGAAAATGAACAAAGAAGAGAACAAATTAGATGTGGTCACTCACGATTGAGGACAGCTGCAGGAGGAAAGTTGCATAATTTAGACAGTTTAATATGAAGATAATTTATATTAGTGTTCTATATTTATCTATTATTTTAGATTTATATTTTTTTTTTAATTTGTAAATTGAGCTGCTTTTTTTTAGTTCCTCATCCAGAATCTGAGCAGCGAGGATGGAAAGTTAGGGTTCATCCAGTAGAAGCGGGGTGTAGAGGTTTCATAGCTAGATCAGTAACTAAATGATTTGGAGGAACTAGGAGTATATGGGCAATGTCAAAGGAAGACAGTGAAAGGAATATCAGAAAAGGCAGCTAGATATAGTGGATTTGGATTAGGAGAAATAATGTCAGCTGGAGCCCAAAATAAAAAAATAGAGTGGGGTCTGATGAGGTCAGCTGAGGAGGAAACCCTGGAAGAGGACATTTATTTTGGGGAGTGGCATATTTGATTTGGTTTATCTCTAATGGCGCTTTTCCACTATTACCTACACAGCCCGACTTGACTCTACTCTGATTTGCACTTCTCCACTAGGGGTCTAACGTGCCGAGTAGATACTTTTCTGTATCTATTCTGCCGAGGTTCTAAGTTGCTGAGTCGGCTGTATCTGACATCATCACACTACAGACCAACGATTGGTCGGGGGGTTGGAGTCAGACGTCTGAGTCAGGATGTGACATCAGTGAAAGAGCGACTCTGACGGATTCTTATTCATTTTATTCAACCAGCAATGGCAGCAAAAGTCTGTTTCATGATCCAACTCTGAGGGTCAGATGTTCATAAACCTGGTGCTGAGGAGAGAATTAAAAAGGGATCTAGACGGAGATAAGGAACGACCAGATCCACCAGGAGCTCTGTCACTTGATAGCTGCTCGCAGCTCCCAACGGACTTTTCAGCAGCACAGAGACAAACTAAATAAAATTAAAAAGTGTTGCCGCTTGAAGCTTCTCTCACTCTCATTTTCTAACTTGATATCGAACACAAGCCACAGACCCAGCAGCATATGGGTCAATGACATGACGCCTATATTTTCTGAAAAACAGATTTTTTTTTTCAATTCAAAAAAGGTTTAAATGGATAAAAAAAATTCCATATATATGACCTACCTGTCCCATGGACTCACTTGAATTTTACAAAAAGAGGTTTATTTGGGATTTTATTGTTGTTTTAAGCATCAAAATGTCATGTGGTGCGACCGTCTGACCATGACTCTTGTTTTGAAAACTTTTTTTGAAATCACTCTAAATGTATTAAAATCAATTAATGCCCTATTTGTCTTGTAGTCCTGTATAAGATTGCAACACATTTGTATTTATATTTCCATCATAATATACAAACAAAGTTTGACTGATGATGTCCATTTTAGGAAATATCATGTGGCGCAACCATTAAAAAAACTAAATCCGACAGCACTCACTGTAAGTACAAAACTTTTAATGCATGGTTAAATCACTGCACAGCAGCAGAGAATCGGACGCGTTTCAGCTTACAGCCGTCCTCAGCGATGAATGATTAAGTGGGTGTCTCCCATTTAACAGAAGCCAGCTGACTCTGATCGACTCTAAACCACTCAGAATAAAAACCATACATCAATCATGGAATAAGTGCAATGAAAATATTTAAATACAATAGAGAAAATAGAAAATATGAGTACATCATAGAAAAATAGTAAATTGATACAAATAGAAAAATGTTTAAGTAGACCACTTCACAAACCCTAACCCTAACCCTGTTTTTTGGACTGGCACCCGGTGACACACTTTTGGTCTTTTTGAGTGAGCACGCCAAGTCTGCCGGCAACAATTAAAAAAACAACATTTTTGTATCATACTGAAAACTGAAAAACTGGAAAAGATGTCAAGATGTTAAGGAAATTAATTTTAATATGAAACATGGTTGCACCACGTGACTTTTTGTTAAGGCTAGTGCCTATTCATCTTGACAAAAAACTCTGAAATCACTTTATTTTTTTTTTAATTTAAAATTTGCATATGAATTTATGTGTACACAACATTCTTAATGTTTGAACTACTGCAATAGATATTCTTTTTTTTATTATTTTAAAATTGACCTGTTGAAAATCTGTATTCGTCATTGCCCCACATCTATCATCTCCTCCAGGTTCTACATCTTTAGTGTTATTGTCTTCTTCGTTTAGATCACACAATCAAATATGTTTGCTCCAACCTCCTACTTCTGCTCCAGGTGCTGAATTGTAGTGGAAAAGAAACCAAGCCGAGTTGAGTTGAGCTGAGATGAGTAGATACTAGTGGAAAAGCGCCACAAGAGTCAGCTAGAGCAGGGGTGGAAGATGACTCGCAGATGAATGACATGGTAATGAATCTTGGAATGGACTTGACAGCCTTATCCTCCACGGCTAGAATTAGATAGAACAGTGCTCAGGATAAGGTAAGAGAAGCTGCAGGGGTTAAAGGTAGTACCATAGAGGATACGATACTTCAGGTCTGTCCATGTGGCTTGCAGAAAGTAACATCAATAAAAAGCCTTATAACACATCAGGGAAAGAAGAAGTGTTTAGCAAAGAAAGGACAGAGTGGACGCATTGAGCAGTACTTCTTATGGAGTCATTCCAGTCAGTCGGATGAAGTCCAGCAATGGGTAGAAAACAACAGTTCTCAGGATATCAGTCAAACTGAGGAGGAAGAGGAGGAGGAGGTAAGAAGCAATGCAGGTGAGGTAAACATCCCAGCAGGGCCGGACTGGGAAACTTTTTCAGGCCAGGAGTCAGTCATGTAACCAGGCCACCTTGCCCACACACACACACACACACACACACACACACACACACACACACACACACACACACACACACACACACACACACACACACACACACAACACACACACACACACACACACACACACACACACACACACACACACACACAAACTGACACACGTATATAATCTAAACTTTGTGTTTAATGTTTAGTTAGTTGTTGTTTTTGTGTTGTTTAGCATCAGAATTTATCCCTGTATTGTTTCCTTATCTTTTAACACTTGTCCAAATACATTCTGATTCATTTGAATGAGAGAAGTTGTTTATGTTTATTTCATACACATTTGTCACAGCTGCTGGTTGCAAAGGTCTGTGCTCAGACTTCTTCCTTCACTGTTATTCTGTAACGCCACCCCCCCTACTTTGAGACTGATTTTGCTGTTCAGTTATTATTTAATGATGAGTCAGGTGGTGCCCTGTTTTGATTGATTAATTTAGATAATTCATTTCCATTATTAATTATTAATAACTCTCTACTAACTGAACCAGCGATCCCTTTGTTGCACAACACTGTGATGCATTAAAGTTGTGCATGTTTCAGTCTGAACAAATGACAGTCATGTGAATGTTAAAATGTAAATGTGGACTTTTATGAAAATCCCAGAGTCCATCTGGTTACACCTTTAAAGGAGCCGTCTGTAAGAAATGTCCAAAACTGGTACTGCAGTCACTTTCAAAATATTGTTGAGCGGCGTGTACCCTCCCCCTCCTCCCCCCGACCAGAGGTTGACAGGTAGGCTGCAGAATGCAGCAGGAACGTAGGCTGCCATGGCTGCGATAATTAGAGCCGAGCTGGCAACCCGGATGCCGAAACAATACTGACTTGGTGATTGGGAGATAGGTGGAGGGTGGAGCTTCAGAAACAATACTGACTTGGTGATTGGGAGATAGGTGGAGGGTGGAGCTTCAGAAACAATACTGACTTGGTGATTGGTAGATAGGTGGAGGGTGGAGCTTCAGAAACAATACTGACTTGGTGATTGGGAGATAGGTGGAGGGTGGAGCTTCAGAAACCATACTGACTTGGTGATTGGGAGATAGGTGGAGGGTGGAGCTTCAGAAACAATACTGACTTGGTGATTGGGAGATAGGTGGAGGGTGGAGCTTCAGAAACAATACTGACTTGGTGATTGGGAGATAGGTGGAGGGTGGAGCTTCAGGCTAAAACAAAAGATGACAACATAAACATCAGTTGAGGGCTGCAACTCCTCTTTTTAAACTGGAATATCCTGGCTTGAGTGCTGTTGTCAGTGACATAAGTATTTGAAATGAACATGATTTTTAAATGTCTGTTGACATATCGGGGTCATTTTATGATTCGTTTTATTATTGCTCTTACATACAGCTCCTTTAAATGCTACATTAAGTCTGTTCATGTGAAATGTATAAGAATTATAAACTATAAAATAATTCATCTGTCTGAAATGAAACCTAAATTACATTTATTATTATTATTATTATTATTTCTGAATACGAGTTGAGGTAAAAAGTTGTTTACTTCTAAACTGAAGTCTGATATAAAAGGGTTAAATCCAGAGTTCGTCCTCTTCCTGTAATCTGATGCTGGTGAACCTCCCTCTTCTTCCTGCTCTCAAACCAGCAGATTCAGTTTTACCTCGTGTTTCCTGGTTCTAAGGCAAGTTTCATGTTTGAGGAAGTGAAACTGTCTCAGTCTCAGTTATCGAGAGGAGAAATGGCGCAGAAAGGAGTTGAGCTGGACCAGGAAAACTTTTGTTGTTCGATCTGTTTGGAGATTTTAAAGGATCCGGTGACTATTCCCTGTGGACACAGTTACTGTATGAACTGTATTAACAACTTCTGGGATGAAGGAGAGAAGAAACTCCCCAGCTGTCCTCAGTGTAGACGGATTTTCACAGAGAAGCCTGAGCTGGTGAAAAACTCCATGTTAGCAGCTTTGGTGGAGCAGCTGAAGAAGACGGGACTCCAAGCTGCTCCTGCTGATCACTGCTATGCTGGACCTGAAGATGTGGCCTGTGATGTCTGCTCTGGGAGAAAACTGAAAGCTGTCAAGTCCTGTTTGGTCTGTCTGGTCTCTTACTGCCAGAAACACCTTCAACCTCATCATGATTCATCTTCATTCAAGAAACACAAGCTGGTGGATCCCTCCAAGAACCTGCAGGACAACATCTGCCCCCGTCATGACGAGGTGATGAAGATGTTCTGTCGTACTGATCAGAAGTGTATCTGTTATCTCTGCTCTGTGGATGAACATAAAGGCCACGACACAGTCTCAGCTGCAGCAGAAAGGACGGAGAGACAGAGAGAGATGGAGGTGAGTCGACAACAAATCCAGCAGGAGATCCTGGACAGAGAGAAAGATGTGAAGCTGCTTCAGCAGGAGGTGGAGGCCATCAATCAGTCTGCTGATAAAACAGTGGAGGACAGTGAGGAGATCTTCACTGAGCTGATCTCCCTCCTCCAGAAGAGAAGCTCTGAGGTGAAGCAGCAGATCAGATCCCAGCAGGAAACTGAAGTGAGGAGAGTCAGAGAGCTGGAGGAGAAGCTGCAGCAGGAGATCACTGACCTGAAGAGGAGAGACGCTGAGATGAAGCAGCTCAGAGTCATCGAGGACCACAACCAGTTTCTCCACAGCTGCCCCTCACTGTCACCACTCAGTGAGTCCACACACTCCTCCAGCATCAGCATCCGTCCTCTCAGATACTTCCAGGATGTGACAACAGCTGTGTCAGAGGTCAGAGGTCGACTACAGGACATCCTGAGAGACACGTGGACAAACGTCTCACTGGCCATCACTGAGGTGGATGTTTTACTGTCAGATTCACAATCAGAACCAAAGAGCAGAGATGGATTCTTGAAATATTTATGTGAAATCACTCTGGATCCAAACACAGTACACAAACGGCTGTTACTGTCAGAGGAGAACAGAAAGGTGACTTTAATGGAGAAACCTCAGTCTTATTCTAGTCATCCAGACAGATTCACTTCATGGTTTCAGGTCCTGAGTAGAGAGAGTCTGACTGGACGTCATTACTGGGAGGTGGAGAAGAAAGCAGGTGGAGTTCGTGTAGCAGTTTCATACAAGAATATCAGCAGATCAGGGAATGAAAGTTTATTTGGAGATAATGACAAATCTTGGTCACTATATTGTTCCTCAGACAGATATGTATTTTTGTACAACAACATCCAAACCTCCATGTCAGGTCCTCAGACCTCCAGAATAGGAGTTTACCTGGATCACAGAGCAGGAGTTCTGTCCTTCTACAGCGTCTCTGAAACCATGACCCTCCTCCACAGAGTCCAGACCTCCTTCACTCAGCCGCTACACGCTGGAGTTTGTCTTTACTACAATAATGGAGACTCAGCTGAGTTCTGTAAACTCAAATAGATGTATTTACTCTTCATGTCTTTATTGATTTTCTTTTCTTCTCAGAGACGAACGTCTCAAACTGTGATGGATGGAGGGATGTTTTTGTTCTATAAGTTGATGTTGTGTTGTTATTTCATCTTTGGATGTGAAAGTCGTTCTTTTGTATTTTCACCTCGGAAATATTAATAATATTAACATGTTCTATTTCAGTATAAAAACATAGAAATAAGCCTGTGTTGTAATTGTTGTTAACTATTAATTTTAATGTATTTCTATGTTGCATTTCACTTTTCTTCTTCATGGACTCCAACAGACGACCCACCAGACCTTCTTTATCTCTGATATCATGTCTGCATTCACACTCGTTTCCTCATTCATTAGCAAACCAAATGTTCTTGTTTTCTAAAGATAAAAACATTTTTTCAGACTCGAGCACAAAGTAAATGATTTCAGAAATGTTAGTGACAGCAGCAATGCAGCAAACAGTTCAGTAAAGCCTCTAGTTGGTGTAAACTAGTGTGTTGGGGCCGGTAGTCATCGCTGCAGCTGCAGGACCAGACTAGATCTGCAGATCACATGTTGTTGATGTCTAAATCTGTTGAGGATGTTTCGTGTTTAACAATCTGGATATTTAGTAAGAAATAAAACTTCTGATGTTCTAACAAAGTGTTTTCTTCAGTCTTCATTCCAGGATTTGACTCAGATCTGAGAGAGAAAACATGAATCTAATATTTAAGTAAAACGGATGCAGTTTTCATCCTGAAACATCACAAAGTACAGAGTTCATGTTCACAACAGATCATATTTCTGGATTTAAATGTGTCTTTACTGCTCTTGTACTGGCCAGACTCAGAAAATAGGCTTTAAATCTCCACAATCCTCTTTTCCTGGTAAATAAAGATGAAATAAGTGAATTAGAACAGTGAACAGTTGAATCTCAGTTAAATGGAGCCGTCTTGGGAGCAGGAGCCGCTGCAGGAACATGTTCTGCTTGGAAGATGCTGCTGGACGGTACCAGAGGGCGGTGCAGCGGTTCAGCTTCACTCTGCAGGGTGGAGGTCTGGGAACGCTCAGGAAACCTCCCAAGATGAGTCACTTTACCGTCAGCGTGTTGAGAACTGAGTGCACGTTGTGACACTAGATGTAGTAAATGTTTGACTTTTAATGGGCCGTGCTGCCTGAGAGCAAGGGTCAAGTAAACGTTGAGTTCCAATGTGCAGGTGAACAGAAGCAGCAATAAAAATGAATCATGATGGAGACAGAAGCTCATCTGGACCTCTGGGGATGTAAAGTCAGCTCGGGTCGTCACTCCTGTGTTCCCAGGTTTCTAGAACTTCCCCAGACCAGGATCACACTGGTGTCCACACTGATGTTTAGAAGACTTGTTTCAGCTAAAATGATAAAAATCATATTAATACGTGGATGTTTTTCTGAATCAGGTTGATTTAAAAGTAGAAAAACTGATTGGAAGCTTTGAGATCCCAGAGACTCTGACTGCAGACTGTGGAGAAAGAGAAGCTCCAGCAGAAACATGTGACCTCCACTCTCCAGGGTTAAGTTCAGGGGAACATATCAGCCTGTGGTAAAGTGGAAGTGACTGCTGGGTTCAGCAAACGCTGGTTTATCACAAGCTGGAGACTGCTGAGCTTCACTTCATAACACTTCACATTTCATCGTTTACTATATTTATGTTTTACTTCATTTTTTAAGTGCTTCTGCTGTTGATGTAACTTTCTGTCCTGAACATTTTATCCTGGTTCACGTCTGCAACCTCAGGACCTGGAAACAGTGAAGATCAGGAGTCTCGGGAGTGACGTCACACCGCCCCCTACAGGAAGATGCTTACATGACATGTAGTGAGGTTTTTAAAGAGGAAAGAAGTCGTGTGTGTTTAAACACTTTTCCTCCACTGATTTTGATGTTCAGTTATTATTTAATGATGAGTCAGGTTTTGTTCCCTGTTTTGATTGATTAATTTAGATAATTCATTTTCATTATTAATTATTAATAACTCTCTACTAACTGAACCAGCACTCCCTTTGTTGCACAACACTGTGATGCATTAAAGTCCTGCATGTTTCAGTCTGAACAAATGACAGTCATGTGAATGTTAAAATGTAAATGTGGACTTTTATGAAAATCCCAGAGTCCATCTGGTTACACCTTTAAATGCTACATTAAGTCTGTTCATGTGAAATGTATAAGAATTATAAACTATAAAATAATTCATCTGTCTGAAATGAAACCTAAATTACATGTATTATTATTATTATTATTTCTGAATACGAGTTGAGGTAAAAAGTTGTTTACTTCTAAACTGAAGACTGATATAAAAGGGTTAAATCCAGAGTTCGTCCTCTTCCTGTAATCTGATGCAGGTTAACCTCCCTCTTCTCCCTGCTCTCAAACGCAGCAGATTCAGTCTGACCTCGTGTTTCCTGGTTCTCAGACTAGTTTCATGTGTCTCAGTCCCAGTTACCGAGAGGAGAAATGGCGCAGAAAGGAGATCAGCTGGACCAGGAAAACTTTTCTTGTTCGATCTGTTTGGAAGTTTTAAAGGATCCGGTGACTATTCCCTGTGGACACAGTTACTGTATGAACTGTATTAACAACTTCTGGGATGAAGGAGAGAAGAAACTCCCCAGCTGTCCTCAGTGTAGACGGATTTTCACAGAGAAGCCTGAGCTGGTGAAAAACACCATGTTAGCAGCTTTAGTGGAGCAGCTGAAGAAGACGGGTCTCCAAGCTGCTCCTGCTGATCACTGCTATGCTGGACCTGAAGATGTGGCCTGTGATGTCTGCTCTGGGAGAAAACTGAAAGCTGTCAAGTCCTGTTTGGTCTGTCTGGTCTCTTACTGCCAGAAACACCTTCAACCTCATCGTGATTCATCTTCATTCAAGAAACACAAGCTGGTGGATCCCTCCAAGAACCTGCAGGACAACATCTGCCCCCGTCATGACGAGGTGATGAAGATGTTCTGTCGTACTGATCAGAAGTGTATCTGTTATCTCTGCTCTGTGGATGAACATAAAGGCCACGACACAGTCACAGCTGCAGCAGAAAGGACTGAGAGGCAGAGAGAGATGGAGGGGAGTCGACAACAAATCCAGCAGAGAATCCAGGACAGAGAGAAAGATGTGAAGCTGCTTCAGCAGGAGGTGGAGGCCGTCAATCAGTCTGCTGATAAAACAGTGGAGGACAGTGAGGAGATCTTCACTGAGCTGATCTCCCTCCTCCAGAAAAGAAGCTCTGATGTGAAGCAGCAGATCAGATCCCAGCAGGAAACTGAAGTGAGGAGAGTCAGAGAGCTGGAGGAGAAGCTGCAGCAGGAGATCAGTGACCTGAAGAGGAGAGACGCTGAGATGAAGCAGCTCAGAGTCATCGAGGATCACAACCAGTTTCTCCACAGCTGCCCCTCACTGTCACCACTCAGTCAGTCCACACACTCCTCCAGCATCAGCATCCGTCCTCTCAGGTACTTTGAGGATGTGACAGCAGCTGTGTCAGAGGTCAGAGGTCGACTACAGGACATCCTGATAGACACGTGGACAAACGTCTCACTGACCATCACTGAGGTGGATGTTTTACTGTCAGATTCACAATCAGAACCAAAGAGCAGAGCTGGATTCTTGAAATATTCATGTAAAATCACTCTGGATCCAAACACAGTAAACAGACGGCTGTTACTGTCAGAGGAGAACAGAAAGGTGACTTTAATGGACAAATATCAGTCTTATTCTAGACATCCAGACAGATTCACTAATTGGTCTCAGGTCCTGAGTAGAGAGAGTCTGACTGGACGTCATTACTGGGAGGTGGAGAAGATAGCAGGTGGAGTTTATGTAGCAGTTTCATACGAGAATATCAGCAGATCAGGGGATGAAAGTTTATTTGGAGATAATGACAAATCTTGGTCACTACGTTGTTCCTCAGACAGTTATGAATTTTGCTACAACAGCATCGACACCTCCATCTCAGGTCCTCAGACCTCCAGAATCGGAGTTTACCTGGATCACAGAGCAGGAGTTCTGTCCTTCTACAGCGTCTCTGGAACCATGACCCTCCTCCACAGAGTCCAGACCTCCTTCACTCAGCCGCTACACGCTGGAGTTTGGCTTTACTACAATAATGGAGCCTCAGCTGAGTTCTGTAAACTCAAATAGATGTATTTACTCTTCATGTCTTTATTGATTTTCTTTTCTTCTCAGAGACGAACGTCTCAAACTCTGATGGATGGAGGGATGTTTTTGTTCTATAAGTTGATGTTTTGTTGTTATTTCATCTTTGGATGTGAAAGTCGTTCTTTTGTATTTTCACCTCGGAAATATTAATAATATTAACATGTTCTATTTCAGTATAAAAACATAGAAATAAGCCTGTGTTGTAATTGTTGTTAACTATTAATTTCGATGTGTTTCTATGTTGCGTTTCACTTTTCTTCTTCAACTCCAACAGACGACCCACCAGACCTTCTTTATCTCTGATATCATCTCTGCATTCACACTCGTTTCCTCATTCATTAGCAAACCAAATGTTCTTGTTTTCTAAAGATAAAAACATTTTTTCAGACTCGAGCACAAAGTAAATGATTTCAGAAATGTTAGTGACCAGCAGCAACGCAGCAAACAGTTCAGTAAAGCCTGTAGTTGGTGTAAACTAGTGTGTTGGGGCCGGTAGTCATCGCTGCAGCTGCAGGACCAGACTAGATCTGCAGATCACATGTTGTTGATGTCTAAATCTGTTGAGGATGTTTTGTGTTTAACAATCTGAATATTTAGTAAGAAATAAAACTTCTGATGTTCTAACAAAGTGTTTTCTTCAGTCTTCATTCCAGGATTTGACACAGATCTGAGAGAGAAAACATGAATCTAATATTTAAGTAAAACGGATGCAGTTTGCATCCTGAAACATCACAAAGTACAGAGTTCATGCTCACAACAGATCATATTTCTGGATTTAAATGTGTCTTTACTGCTCTTGTTCTGGTCAGACTCAGAAAAGAGGCTTTAAATCTCCACAATCCTCTTTTCCTGGTAAATAAAGATGAAATAAGTGGATTAGAACAGTGAACAGTTGAATCTCAGTTAAATGGACCCGTCTTGGGTGCAGGAGCCGCTGCAGGAACATGTTCTGCTTGGAAGATGCTGCTGGACGGTACCAGAGGGCGGTGCAGCGGTTCAGCTTCACTCTGCAGGGTGGAGGTCTGGGAACGCTCAGGAAACCTCCCAAGATGAGTCACTTTACCGTCAGCGTGTTGAGAACTGAGTGCACGTTGTGACACTAGATGTAGTAAATGTTTGACTTTTAATGGGCCATGAAGCCTGAGAGCAAGGGTCAAGTAAACTTTGAGTTCCAATGTGCAGGTGAACAGAAGCAGCAATAAAAATGAATCATGATGGAGACAGAAGCTCATCTGGACCTCTGGGGATGTAAAGTCAGCTCGGGTCGTCACTCCTGTGTTCCCAGGTTTCTAGAACTTCCCCAGACCAGGATCACACTGGTGTCTACACTGATGTTTAGAAGACTTGTTTCAGCTAAAATGATCATATTAATACGTGGATGTTTTTCTGAATCAGGTTGATTTAAAAGTTGAAAAAATGATTGGAAGCTTTGAGATCCGGAGACTCTGACTGCAGACTGTGGAGAGAGAGAAGCTCCAGCAGAAACATGTGACCTCCACTCTCCAGGGTTCAGTTCAGGGGAACATATCAGCCTGTGGTAAAGTGGAAGTGACTGCTGGGTTCAGCAAACGCTGGTTTATCACAAGCTGCAGACTGCTGAGCTTCACTTCATAACACTTCACATTTCATCATTTACTATATTTATGTTTTACTTCATTTTTTAAGTGCTTCTGCTGTTGATGTAACTTTCTGTCCTGAACATTTTATCCTGGTTCACGTCTGCAACCTCAGGACCTGGAAACAGTGAAGATCAGGAGTCTCGGGAGTGACGTCACACCGCCCCCTACAGGAAGATGGTTACATGACATGTAGTGAAGTTTTTAAAGAGGAAAGAAGTCGTGTGTGTTTAAACACTTTTCCTCCACTGATTTTGATGTTCAGTTATTATTTAATGATGAGTCAGGTTTCGTTCCCTGTTTTGATTGATTAATTTAGATAATTCATTTTCATTATTAATTATTAATAACTCTCTACTAACTGAACCAGCACTCCCTTTGTTGCACAACACTGTGATGCATTAAAGTCCTGCATGTTTCAGTCTGAACAAATGACAGTCATGTGAATGTTAAAATGTAAATGTGGACTTTTATGAAAATCCCAGAGTCCATCTGGTTACACCTTTAAATGCTACATTAAGTCTGTTCATGTGAAATGTATAAGAACTATAAACTATAAAATAATTCATCTGTCTGAAATGAAACCTAAATTATTAATTACCTTATTATTATTTCTGAATACGAGTTGAGGTAAAAAGTTATTTACTTCTAAACTGAAGACTGATATAAAAGGGTTAAATCCAGAGTTGGTCCTCTTCCTGTAATCTGATGCTGGCGAACCTCCCTCTTCTTCCAACTCTCAAACGCAGCAGATTCAGTCTGACCTCGTGTTTCCTGGTTCTCAGACTAGTTTCATGTTTGAGGAAGTGAAACTGTCTCAGTCTCAGTTATCGAGAGGAGAAATGGCGCAGAAAGGAGTTGAGCTGGACCAGGAAAACTTTTCTTGTTCCATCTGTTTGGAGATTTTAAAGGATCCGGTGACTATTCCCTGTGGACACAGTTACTGTATGAACTGTATTAACAACTTCTGGGATGAAGGAGAGAAGAAACTCCCCAGCTGTCCTCAGTGTAGACGGATTTTCACAGAGAAGCCTGAGCTGGTGAAAAACACCATGTTCGCAGCTTTAGTGGAGCAGCTGAAGAAGACGGGACTCCGAGCTGCTCCTGCTGATCACTGCTATGCTGGACCTGAAGATGTGGCCTGTGATGTCTGCTCTGGGAGAAAACTGAAAGCTGTCAAGTCCTGTTTGGTCTGTCTGGTCTCTTACTGCCAGAAACACCTTCAACCTCATCATGATTCATCTTCATTCAAGAAACACAAGCTGGTGGATCCCTCCAAGAACCTGCAGGACAACATCTGCCCCCGTCATGACGAGGTGATGAAGATGTTCTGTCGTACTGATCAGAAGTGTATCTGTTATCTCTGCTCTGTGGATGAACATAAAGGCCACGACACGGTCTCAGCTGCAGCAGAAAGGACTGAGAGGCAGAGAGAGATGGAGGTGAGTCGACAACAAATCCAGCAGCAGATCCAGGACAGAGAGAAAGATGTGAAGCTGCTTCAGCAGGAGGGGGAGGCCATCAATCAGTCTGCTGATAAAACAGTGGAGGACAGTGAGGAGATCTTCACTGAGCTGATCTCTCTCCTCCAGAAGAGAAGCTCTGATGTGAAGCAGCAGATCAGATCCCAGCAGGAAACTGAAGTGAGGAGAGTCAGAGAGCTGGAGGAGAAGCTGCAGCAGGAGATCAGTGACCTGAAGAGGAGAGACGCTGAGATGAAGCAGCTCAGAGACATCGAGGACCACAACCAGTTTCTCCACAGCTGCCCCTCACTGTCACCACTCAGTGAGTCCACACACTCCTCCAGCATCAGCATCCGTCCTCTCAGATACTTCCAGGATGTGACAGCAGCCGTGTCAGAGGTCAGAGGTCGACTACAGGACATCCTGAGAGACACGTGGACAAACGTCTCACTGGCCATCACTGATGTGGATGTTTTACTGTCAGATTCACAATCAGAACCAAAGAGCAGAGCTGGATTCTTGAAGTATTCATGTGAAATCACTCTGGATCCAAACACAGTAAACAAACGGCTGTTACTGTCAGAGGAGAACAGAAAGGTGACTTTAATGGACCAACCTCAGTCTTATTCTAGACATCCAGACAGATTCACTACATGTTTTCAGGTCCTGAGTAGAGAGAGTCTGACTGGACGTCATTACTGGGAGGTGGAGAAGAAAGCAGGTGGAGTTGATGTAGCAGTTTCATACAAGAATATCAGCAGATCAGGGGATGAAGGTTTATTTGGAAATAATGACAAATCTTGGTCACTAGATTGTTCCTCAGACAGTTATGGATTTTGGTACAACAAAATCCAAACCTCCATCTCAGGTCCTCAGACCTCCAGAATAGGAGTTTACCTGGATCACAGAGCAGGAGTTCTGTCCTTCTACAGCGTCTCTGGAACCATGACCCTCCTCCACAGAGTCCAGACCTCCTTCACTCAGCCGCTACACGCTGGAGTTTGGGTTGGTAACACTGAAGACTCAGCTGAGTTCTGTAAACTCAAATAGACGTATTTACTCTTCATGTCTTTATTGATTTTCTTTTCTTCTCAGAGACGAACGTCTCAAACTCTGATGGATGGAGGGATGTTTTTGTTTTATAAGTTGATGTTTTGTTGTTATTTCATCTTTGGATGTGAAAGTCGTTCTTTTGTATTTTCACCTCGGAAATATTAATAATATTAACATGTTCTATTTCAGTATAAAAACATAGAAATAAGCCTGTGTTGTAATTGTTGTTAACTATTCATTTTGATGTGTTTCTATGTTGCATTTCACTTTTCTTCTTCATGGACTCCAACAGACGACCCACCAGACCTTCTTCATCTCTGATATCATGTCTGCATTCACACTCGTTTCCTCATTCATTAGCAAACCAAATGTTCTTGTTTTCTAAAGATAAAAACATTTTTTCAGACTCGAGCACAAAGTAAATGATTTCAGAAATGTTAGTGACCAGCAGCAACGCAGCAAACAGTTCAGTGAAGCCTCTAGTTGGTGTAAACTAGTGTGTTGGGGCCGGTAGTCATAGCTGCAGCTGCAGGACCAGACTAGATCTGCAGATCACATGTTGTTGATGTCTAAATCTGTTGAGGATGTTTTGTGTTTAACAATCTGAATATTTAGTAAGAAATAAAACTTCTGATGTTCTAACAAAGTGTTTTCTTCAGTCTTCATTCCAGGATTTGACACAGATCTGAGGGAGAAAACATTAATCTAATATTTAAGTAAAACGGATGCAGTTTTCGTCCTGAAACATCCCAAAGTACAGAGTTCATGTTCACAACAGATCATATTTCTGGATTTAAATGTGTCTTTACTGCTCTTGTTCTGGCCAGACTCAGAAAAGAGGCTTTAAATCTCCACAATCCTCTTTTCCTGGTAAATAAAGATGAAATAGGTGTATTAGAACAGTGAACAGTGTAATCTCAGTTAAATGGAGCCGTCTTGGGTGCAGGAGCCACTGCAGGAACATGTTCTGCTTGGAAGATGCTGCTGGACGGTACCAGAGGGCGGTGCAGAGGTTCAGCTTCACTCTGCAGGGTGGAGGTCTGGGAACGCTCAGGAAACCTCCCAAGATGGCTCACTTTACCGTCAGCGTGTTGACAACTGAGAGCACGTTGTGACACTAGATGTAGTAAATGTTTGACTTTTAATGGGCCGTGAAGCCTGAGAGCAAGGGTCAAGTAAACTTTGAGTTTCAATGTGCAGGTGAACAGAAGCAGCAATAAAAATGAATCATGATGGAGACAGAAGCTCATCTGGACCTCTGGGGATGTAAAGTCAGCTCGGGTCGTCACTCCTGTGTTCCCAGGTTTCTAGAACTTCCCCAGACCAGGATCACACTGGTGTCTACACTGATGTTTAGAAGATTTGTTTCAGCTAAAATGATAAAAATCATATTAATACGTGGATGTTTTTCTGAATCACGTTGATTTAAAAGTTGAAAAACTGATTGGAAGCTTTGAGATCCAGAGACTCTGACTGCAGACTGTGGAGAAAGAGAAGCTCCAGCAGAAACATGTGACCTCCACTCTCCAGGGTTCAGTTCAGGGGAACATATCAGCCTGTGGTAAAGTGGAAGTGACTGCTGGGTTCAGCAAACGCTGCTTTATCACAAGCTGCAGACTGCTGAGCTTCACTTCATAACACTTCACATTTCATCATTTACTATATTTAAGTTTTACTTCATCTTTTTAGTGCTTCTACTGTTGATGTAACTTTCTGTCCTGAACATTTTATCCTGGTTCACATCTGCAACCTCAGGACCTGGAAACAGTGAAGATCAGGAGTCTCGGGAGTGACGTCACACCGCCCCCTACAGGAAGATGCTTACATGACATGTAGTGAGGTTTTCAAAGAGGAAAGAAGTCACGTGTTTAAACACTTTTCCTCCAGTCTGGATTTCTTCTTTTATAAATTTAATCATTTTATTGTCATTTAGAGTTCAATAAAAGGTTTTTTGAGATAAAGGACTCTATTAAAACATTTTGTTGCTGCTGTATATGAAAGTTAATGTTTTTAGGGATGCAGAACGTACTGAAGGCCAAGTTGAGATCTGTCTATCTGTCTGATCAACTTGGCCTTCAGAAGGCGGGCAGAGCCTCCAAACAGGCCAAGGACTCCTATAAGAGGAAAATGGAGGGAAACCTGAAGGACAATAACCCACAGCAGATGTGGAGGGGTATCCACTCTTCAATCTCTGCCGGACACATGCCTCCGTCCCCACATGTCTGAAGGCCTCCACCATCGACAACCTCCATGATTACAGACCCGTTGCCCTGGCCCCTGACGTCTGTAATCATGAAGAGCCTGGACCGATCAGTCTTGAAAACGACTGGAGCTCAGGGGAGGAACAAGGAACTTCCGCTGTAGGGGCTGAAAGGAAATGTTGAGACACAAGAAGGTTTTTCTGGCTGCAGCCTCGGCAGTTGCATCAGCTCTACTGTGGCCTTGCCTAATAGGGTCAGAAGAAGAAGTGTGGGCCTGACACTTACACACAACAATGGCAGAAGGGAGCAGAATAGCTTCAAGAGGAGACACAACTTGTGGTGCATTATATATCAATAAATCAATTTTTGGCATTTGGTCAAGTCATCCTCCAGCGCCTTTATTTTTTTCTCTCTCTCTCTCTCAACGCCGCATTTTCTCTTTTTTTTTACCTGGCTGGGTGTCAGTTATGTGCCTCTGAGTCTGGACTCATCTCCTCTCCCAGTCCCCTCGCTAAACACACACACACACACACACACACACACACACACACACACACACACACACACACACACACACACACACACACACACACACACACACACACACACACACATACGGACTGTTGGGGCGGGTGCTAATCAAAACAAACCAATCATCTTGCCCTCCTCACGTACTGCAACAAAAAATCCCATGGGGCCCAGAAAGCTTTTTTCCCATAGACCGCAATAGTAAAAGAGAAGCCTCTAAAACTGTTCACAGGACACCTCCAGCTGTAATCACCGGCAATTACTAATCTTTGTATTCTATATTTTTAAGTCATGGACTTTATATCCGTCAAAAATGTTTTATAACGGCCAGAAAAGTCAAAGAAAAGTCTCTTTCTGGGGCTGACGTCACAGCCGTGTTCGTGCATTCCACGGATGTATTATATTAATATATATTATGTAATTATATTAATACATTAATAATATATGTAATACTATACATGTAATAATATACATGAATTAATATATTATATTAATACATATTATATTCATATTCGCGTCATTGCCCCAGAGCATCATGGGAGGTGACTCAATTGCGCATGCTCTATGGGCCCGATAACGCGGAAGTAAACCCGGAAGTCAGACATGTTTTCAGCGTATGCGCTGGCTGAGCAAATTGCATTGAAATGAATGGGCGGCCATTTTCGATGTCCCATCCAGTTTTTATTAATACATTCATGGCCCTGCCAATTTGTGTTTATATAAAGAAACAAACTGTATTGTAATGTTGCAGATTTGTTGGATGGAGTTTGCTGTTAGATTTTGGGTGTTTGCGTGCCCTCACCTTGTTTCCTTGACTTCATGGATCGTTCCAAGACCCGTCACAATATTGGAAAAGTAACCAGAAAACATATACACACCTTTATCAACTCACACAGATTTTTATGCTCACCAGCTTCATCTGTACTGTGTGAAAGAGTTTTTTCTGAGGCAGGGGACTGGTGTCTGAGAGGAAAATCACCTTGGAGCAAAGACACAACAAAATGCATCAATAAATCAGTATTTAGTCTTTTATTTCATATGATTTAAAACTTAAGTCAACAAAAGTCCAAACATAAACATTTTAACTGAATTTTATTACAGATAAAATTGATATATTTTACATACCAACTCATTTTAGCATTTGCACAAACAAGGTTTTAAGCAAATTTTGAACTCTTCCCATAAACAACTTAACTCAGCAAACACATTAAGCAAATTAAATGATACAATGATGAGATCATATTTTAAGTAAAGGACTATAGATTACATATTTCACAGACTGGTGTTGGTTTGCAGCCTGTGAGCTTTTCCATCTTATTTCCTTCACCTGCAGTGAATCTAGAAGTACTGCAGGGGTCGCTGTTGAGTGACCGACACGGTTATCATCATCCTATCACCACAATTAACAAACAAATGAAGCTTTAGCTGGAAAAATAAAGTAAGTGAACAAATACCTCAGTGGCTGCTTGTAGTGAAAGGGGGTGTACAACTGGAAAATCAGCTAAACGTCAATTCGTTGCAATAGCAGGACTGTTTGCGTTTCTCCTGGTGCTTTCTTGAGATGTGATGTCGCGAGACTAACCACAAATCGGGCAAGGCTGCCTGTAAAGCCATACAACTTAATATAAAGGCAGAAATAAATCAATATACAATCAGAAGGAAGTAAAACAAATATAGCTTAACTTCTGTTTACATGCAATATGAATCCAAATGAATCTCACAAAGAATATTAAACAAATTACAAATATACAAAAGCTTAACAACCCTTACATAAAAGGTGTAATTTATGTATTTACTGCAGTCAATTAAACAGTTCCAACCAAATGCTAGCATATATGCAAGGATGGACAGACACAGACACAGCTTGGGGTTGTAGAACATCAACAGGACACTGAGAGAAAAACTTATGTTTATGGTCCGAGGATCATGCAGCAGCACCCTTGGTAAAGCTCATGACAGCAGCATTAAAGTAAAAGCACGCTTAGATTTTAGAGCAACTTCTCCAACCTTGAAGATGACATTGTTTCCCAGGATTATCATTATATATTTTACATATTACATTACACATTTTCTTGTAAACATTATATTCATTTAAATCTCCGGATTATATATTACACAGAACGAATAATAGAGAGAGAGAAAGGAAAAAAAACAAACACAGTAGAAAAACAGAGATAGTTACCGGTGGCCGACAAGGGCCAAACGCACTGCAACGGCCTAATGCGTCTCAGTTAAGGAAAACGGCTTCAAGTACAGAAACGATTCAAATTCACAAACTCAAAACGAGGTACAAAAAGAGGAACGTGGTGCAAATGAAAAAACGTGCTGCAAAAAACAAAGACAAATGTAGCATCATCAAATGTGCTGCAAATAGAGAAACGATGCAAAGCACAAAACAATATAAAACAAGAAACCATCTTCAAAAGAAAAATGCTTCATAACTGGTCACTACAACCGGAAGTGCTCCAAACCTGCAGGGGGCGCTCTCGGCGTAACAGCTCAATGGACAGACACACGGGATGTAGGTGTACAGTATATTACACTGAAAATACTGTTGCATCACTAGTGCATATTTTCTCACCACAGATGCATAAGAACAAGGTGAGTGGCCCTGCAGACCAGCTGAGGGCTTCGGCTGTGCTACAATAGATGATGTGCTAAAATGGCTGCCAAATATAATTAAAAAATCTTGAGTTTGTCCATTATGGCATATCAGAGTCTTTCCATGTGTAGTACTTGAGTGAGTTCTGATTGCCACTATTTGAATGTGGGCAGTTTCTGATTTCCAGAACCTTAAGGGCAGTCTCTTAGCAATTATAGCTCCTTACATGAGCGGCTTCCCTTCTGCAGGGTCAGAGTCGTACCCAAACAGCCCAAACACTGCTATGTTTGGGTCAGGCGTAACTCACAATTATACACTTCTGAAAACCATTAGTTATACAAATGTGGACATGGCCAGAAAAGGTGGGCCAAAGAACCCTTGGCACATTTACATGGATTGCATAATGGAGAGACAGTAGATTTGATGTAACTTTATTTTTAATACTGAAGCCTGTGCTTTACCTTGAATTGGACTAACTGGTGCCCAACTTTCACAGAGCAGGATCAGATTCTGCTGTGGCCCTCTCCCAAAACAAAGCCATCCATCTTTATCCCCACTTCCTCCTCTCAAGCCGTTTAATAGACTTTGTGTCAGAATTAGTAAATTCAACAAAAGTAATTATGTTTTCTTCAGAAAGATGCTCAAAATAAGATGACAGACATAGTTTCTACTATGTAAATGCCTTTAAAAAAACCTCTCCATTGGTTTGTATAGATGAGTTATTGATGGTATATGAACTGTGTAACTCCAGATAAAGGGCATGATTATGGGATCTAGACTTTTATAAAAATAACTCTGCGAAAGAAAATGGAAGACAGAGGCAGGGGGCGCCACTTATTAATCTCCTCTTTCAGCTTTTCAATTTTTGCAAGGAAATCAATTTGAAGATGAACTTGAATCTATCTATAATTTTGGAAGGGAGATTTTGCAGGGATTAATATATTAATCCCTGGTATACCCAGGTCTCAACCTGGCGTCATGAATTTACTTTTTTTTCCAATTAATTGTGTATGGGCAGACTTCGCCAAATACTTTAAATGTTCTAGTAAAATGGAGATGGACTGCTCAGGCTGTGATGTGAAAATGTATCACGTGCAAAATCAAATCAAATCAAATCAAATCAAATCAAATCAATGTATGGTCAGGTTTTTACCCAGGTGAACTACCTTTAGTGTCCACCAGATGGCAGCAGCGGTGCAGCAGATCCGGCTCCACCTGCCAGCCTGTGTGGTCTTGTTTGAAGTGTTCTGGTGCTCTTGTCAACACACTAAATTAGCCATTGTGTCCCTCTGTCTTTGCATTCGTTTAAAGACAGGAAAGTGAGGTGTAATGTGTCTTTAGGTGGGCTGTCTGCACTAATTATTGCTCTCAGTCCATTATGGCCCACAGAGTCAGCATATCTCTCTTTGTTTGCCGTTTCTCCAGGGAGACGGCTGCTTTGATCTGCTGTTTGACACTGGGATTGTCTTCTGCTTAGCTCAAAGTTACATGGACCGATACAAAAGGCTGCAACTAAGTGGGACGACCGTAAACCCTCGAGACTGCTCCACCACCGCACAGAGGAGAGAAAGTTGAAACACAGACCTCAAAGCAGCGTGGAATAAAAGGGAATTTAAAACATTAAGTCAGTCTGCATCTGCCGTTTGAAGAAAATTAAACCAGAAGAACTGTCCAGGGTCACATTTCATTATGAGTGGCATTTCAAATAATCAGGAAGCTTTTAAATGAGGACTCAGAGGTGTAAATGGTGTGATCTTACAAGCTTCTCTGAAAGCAGATCGTTATAATTTATCTTTTATCATGCTAAACAGAGATGTTTGCAGCCTGCAGAAATGTTGAGCAATCATCCAGTTTGCAGCCCACCCGTCTGCAGGTGTCTTCACAGCTTCTCTGTAATTACACTAAGATTTTGTCCACAATGGCCATCCATTGTGGCCCATCTCTTTCTCTCTTTATATGTATGTTTGGTTTGTTTTTGCATTTTATTGTTCCTCTTTATTGATAGAGTGTAAAGCACATGGGACATCTGCTGGTTCCGCAGAGTAAATGTTTGATTGAAATGTTCAGCAACACAACAAGTGACAAATGCATCATGACAAAACTGAAACTAAGCTTTTACACTAAAATGAGTGCATGTCAGGGATCTAAGTTAGTAAATACAGGGAAGAAAGGAAATAAAAAAACACTAAAAAGGAACCGTAGTCACATGCATGTGTCTGAAAGCAGATTTTCAGTTCTCTAGTCTGAAAACCTGTTTGTTATCTTGTTTCCCTAATTTCTAACATCCATTACATCCTCATTACCAATCAGACAGGAGATAGCAGGAACAGTCAAGGTGAATGTGCCGTGATTCTCCTGTAAAAGTCCTGGGGAGGGGAGCCCGGGGGGCCGAGGAAGTGTGGCTGCAATATAAGCAAACAGAGAATGTGAAGGGAGGAAATGGCCTTTCCTCATAATCACAGCCCACTGAGCCCAGGAGCAGCAGTGCATTCAGCTCGCAGCGCCGGGGAGCTCGGCCGCCCTCTGTCTGCTTTCAATGCAGCTCAAACCCGCAAGCGCAGCTTTATGGAGAAGCTCCGACACCCACAGGAAGTGTAAACAGAGGTCAAGTGTTAAAGTCCAACCCGCTAATTCTCACCTCCATTTAAGAGCGAAATCTCCTCGGAGCACCTGGGAAGAGGCCCCTTTCAAAACCCGCCAATGACGCCTTTCATTAGCGGTATTTACAAATCAGTAAAGATGTGAAATCTGATGCATTTGTGCAGACTAATGTTTATGGTACAGAGGCTGACAAAGGGACTGTCAGCGGCTCAGACAACCCACATGAGGGAGTGTCAGCACTCACCCCCCAAACAAAAAGAAAATGCATCATGTTAACGTCTCACACTGGTAGATACAAAAATTCACAGAGTTAAAAATACAGATACTCACAAAACCACCAAAATACAAATTAAAAAGGAGAAGAACAGGAGAATAAGACATTAAATGCAACCCCCCACTCCTGTCCCTTGACCTGTCCTTGATGTTGACTTGGATTCTGCATTAAGCGTGAGTAGGTTGGTAAACCAAAGAATTCATGAGCTTTATCTTGTTCTACTGTGAATCTACAACTTGATGGTAACGTTTGAAACTCTTTTTTAGAACAAGGTTATGATTGAGGATGATGTTATTGCCAGCCTTAACATGTTATTATAATTTCATAGAGTTTCTGGAGCGGTTGTACGGAAGAGTATTAGGGCCATGCAGGAGAAAAAATATTTGAGAGGAGGAAGATTTTTTTTTATTGTGCACATCGAGAAAAAAGTCGAAATGTCAAGAAAAAAGTTGAAATTTCGAGATTATTGTTGAAATATAATTTCGAGAAGAAAGTCGAAATGTCGAGAATAATGTAGAAATACAATTTCAAGAATAAAGTCTAAATTTCGTGAATAAAGTCGAAATTTCGCCTTTTTTCTCTACATTCTCTACAGCGGTATTATTAGGATCCTCATTAGCTACAGCATGACTGCAGCTATTCCTCCTGGGGTCTGCCAACATTTTAAAATAATACAGTACTAAACATAACATAATAAAAGCAAACCAAATACATTTCCACTAGATAAAGAGAATATCATATAAAAAATACTCTGCAAAAAAAGCAGAGACATTCCACAAAATGAAGACACTGAAATGAGAACACAAAACAAAACTAAAACACTGCACAGTTAAAGCCGAGGACACACCAACCCGACGTCGCCCGCTGTCGGCCGACTGCTGTGTCGCCTCGCGTCGCCTGTGTCGGGCTGGGTCGGTCTCAAAAAGAAGCACTTGGACAGACCACAAAGATGACACCCAACGGCAACTAGCACGTACGTTCTGCACATGCGTGAGAGGTAATTCCCCTCCAGACCAGCAGGCAGCGGTAGTCTGTATTCACTCAAAAACAAGGGAAAACCGGAAGCTCTGGGAAGCCGTAAACAAAACAAATAGGCTTCATATTCACACCACATTTCCACACCACTCTCGCTACCACAATGCGTAAGAATAAAGAATTGGCACTGGCGTTGTCAGCGCCGAGGCCTTCAGCTTGTGGAAGAAGAAAAGAGGAGGCGGAGGCGAAAAATAAGAAGAAACCGCACTACATGGGTGAAATCATGGATACAACAGCGACAGCTCAAGGAGCTTACCCGAAACCTGCACTGATTCGCTACCTGATGCCAATCACAGAGGGAGCTGTTTGACCGGCTTAAAAGCTGCCGACGGGCGGCTGACCTGTGGCGACGTGCGGGACACACCTGGGGAAACTAGGCCGACAGACGCGCACCGACGCTCATCGACGGCCCGACGGCCGACAGTCGGCTTGGTGTGTCAGGGCCTTAAGAGTTCATCTGAGGTCGTCAAAAAGTCTGAAAAGCAGTCCACAATTTCATTTCATTTGTAGTCTAGAACTTCACAACTGATCTAATACAGAAAAAAAGAAAGAAAAAAATACATTCAACAACAGTCATAACCACCTATGTTTCAATTTCCAGCATGTCAAGCAATGCAAGTGTTCAGGGTCCCCAAAAGAGATGTGGCCTTAAAGGCATCATATGCTGCTCTGAAATCTCCGTGTACTGTTCTGCATTAATGCTGCCATCGCAAAAAAGTCAATGAACATTGTAGAACTTGGTTTTTGGACTATTTTATGTTTGCTGTGGAGCAGCTGTCTTAAACCAAACAGTCCAAATGCACCTAACTGTAAAACTCCCTCCATCGCCTGATACATGACATAACTTTGACAAATCAGATCAAACAAAGCTTCTATTCACATTATTTTGTATCCTTTTCTGCACATCTATATATGAACTGTTCATCTGCAGTACTGGGACGGCCTAGTCGTGTCAGACAGCTCAAATACACTCTCCCTGTATTCCTGGGACGGGAGCAGCATGTCAGTCCTGTCAGTCAGGCCTGATTAGCATGGCACTTAATCCCTCATTCAGATGGCAATGATGTGGACGATTATTGTTGTGAGTGGTGGAGGATTCTACGTGGCTAAGAGAGTGGAGAGGTGAGTAGTTCATGCAGTAGTCTTTACAGCAACGGTGTCGATGCTAATGTTAGAAGCGAGCTGCAGTGAGGAGATCCTCCCTCCTGTCACACATGCAAAAGAAAAACACACACAATCTGCAAACAAACATCCAAAAGAGGTGATTTTCAACGCCGGAGCTCGTCAGCTCATTTCACAGCTGGACCAGTTGGACCATTGAGCTGAAACCGGAAATGAAGCTTCTAACCAGCTCTTCTCATGTCTCTATTGGTGCTTTTCCACTAGTACCTACTCGGCTCTACTCATCTCAGCTCGGCCTGGTTTCTTTTCCATAACAATTCAGCACCTGGATCAGAAGTAGGAGGTTGGAGTGAAGCTGCTGTGACGTATTTGATTGTGTGATCTAAACGGAGAAGATAACAACACTAAAGTTGTAGAACATGGAGTAGATGATAGATGTGCTGCTGGGTCAGTGGCTTGTGTTCCATATCAAGTTAAAGCAGCACTATGTAACTTTTCCACCTTAATGGAAATGTCGTGTTCTTTCTGGTAAAGCACTACCGCTTTTGACCAAAGGAGCCGCCAAAATCAACAAAAGCTGAAAGTTACATTGCGCTGCTTTATTTTTTTTTTTTTTTTTTTTTTTTTTTTTTTTTTTTTTTTTTTTTTTTATTAACAAACAGTGCAAACGATGACAAAAGACAGCATCAGTATGTGTGTGTGTATGTGTGTGTGTGTGTGTGCATGCGTGCCGTGTTTGAGTGTAAATAAGGTGATGAAAATAGGTACATAAATTGAGAATATTGATTCGAAAGTGAACAAATAAACAATTTTCATATAGAGTGGTGTAGCATGATATCATATAAATATAGCAATATCCTAATATAACATAATTTGTATAAAATATTATAACATATAACCAAATTATATCACCATACTATTATATATTACAATATAATACTATAGTTTAACATGCCAAGAGATTTCATAACTTAAATATAATAATATGAAACAATATATCATGATAATGCCAGTAATAATTATTAGAGTTAGAATTGGTCATTTATGTTTTGCAATGAGGGGTGAGGTCAGACCGGGGTGTCAGGGGAGCGAGCAGGAGGCCCCCACCAGACTTCAGTTGCCCGACCGGGAGCCCCAGCAGGAGGCAAGTAGGACGGCAGTGAAAGGAAACCCCCCCCTACTATATAAGTACATATATATTTATTTATTTTTTTTTTTATTTATTTATTTTTTTTCTTCTCCCCCTTTTCTTTTTCTTTTTTTTTTATTTTCCCCTATTCCCTTTCCCCCACTACCCCTCCTGATTAATTTTGTTAGTTCTGTTAGATGTCATTTAGAGTCAGGAGGGATCGCATCTTGGACCGCAACCAGACCCAGAGGAGGCTGCCGGCCCGTTGTGGATCGACCTCCTGTGCTTCTCCTACTCTGGGCAACTCCCAGACCCAGAGGAGGGGGTCTGCCCGCTGAGGAGAGGCTTTCCAATTTTTCATTATTCATTTATTTTATTTAATTATTTATGTATTTAATTGTTCCCTCCCCCCCTTTTTTGAGAGTGAGAGAGACATTGCGCTGCTTTAAAGAATGAGAAGCTTCAAGCGGCAACACTTTTTTTTTTGTTAGTTTGTCTCTGTGCTGCTGAAAAGTCAACTGGAGCCGTGAGCAGCTATGAAGAGACAGAGCTCCTGGTGGATCTGATCGTTCCTTATCACCCGTCTAGATCCCTTTTTAATTCTCTCCTCAGCACCAGGTTTATAAACATCTGCACCTCAGAGTTGGATCATGAAACAGACTTTTGCACATTGCTGGTTGAATAAAATGAACAAGAATCCGTCAGAGTCTCTTTCTCTGATTTCCTCCTCCTGACTCCAATCGGTGGCCTGTAGTGTGATGATGTCAGATACAGCCGACTCAGCCGCTTAGAACCTCGGCAGAATAGATACAGAAAAAGTATCTACTCGGCACGTTAGACCCCTGGTGGAAAAGTGCAAAACCAAGTGTAGGTGAGTCAAGCCGGGCTGAGTAGGTACTAGTGGAAAAACGCAGAGAGGTCCTTCAAAGTAAAATCAGGTACTTCATCAGACGTGTGCTGCTGCCTATCTGTGTCTGTACTGGTTCCAGTGCTGGTCAGAGTCCAGGCCGAGCTTTTTAGACGTGTCTGATCCCCAGAAACAGAAAAAAAAAAAAAAAAAAAACTGGCATTATCACATAATGATTAAAAAGTACAATATAAACTCTGTCTAATAAATTCATGCAATGTTTTGATGTAATATGTTAACTTTAAAAAGAATATGTAAGAATATGAACCTGTAAGCAATGAAAATAACCATATTTATTATTTATTAGTCCTTTATCAAATTAGTTTTTTTTAATTTAAAGAGTTAATCAATAGATCTTTGTGTTCACGACACACCTAAAATGATAGCAAGAAAGCAAAACGACAAAATAACAGAACAATATCATCCAACATTGGCTGGATTACAGGAAGGTAAGACAATCGTAGGTCATTATCAGACGGTAAAGGGCACAAACCTTCGTTAGGCACCGAAGCGACATCAATTGAAGCAGTTTTGAGTTAGAACGGCGTGCTTGCAGAAAATTGGCAGTTAATATAGTTATTAAAGAGAAGCTAACAAGCCTAAAAAATATGTTTCCACTTCCGTGGATGAGATCATTACAAGTCATTTATAGGTTGTATGTTCAGAATGTGCATAAAAAGGCTGTACAGGTCGATGGTCAGAAGTCTGGACTGATCCAGTTGGCTGGAAGGAAAAACTCACTTATGTGTCTTTTGAAAGTAGTTTGATTAACATTCAGTTGTTGAACTGTAAAACTCACTCAGAGATGAGTGATTACTGCCAACCTAATAATCAAAATGTGTGTGTGGGGGTAATAAAATAAAACCACTAAATTGAAAATACATAAACTTACCTAATGTATTCATGATGATGAGAAGAATAATTATTGAAAAATTGTTACCTACAAAATTGAAATGATTTTGAATTCAATAATTAAAAAAAACTATAGACTGAGGGAGTGAGATGGATTAAAATGTCAAATCCTGATACAGTAAAATCCAGGAAAATACCACATTGATCAGGCTGTACGCGGCCAGCAGGCTCTGCTATAACTTATTCATCATTTTATTACCTCATTGTGTAAAACTTTGGTTCTACATCTTCGGCTGAAGAATATTTAAGTGTCTGCAGTAAAAAACCCGGCAGACTTTGTTCCAGAAGACTGATTTTTGTGTCACACATGAAACCGCCGTGCAACATCGGGCCCCTTTGAATGAGCGTAGTTGAGAACTAGACTGCACATGTTCAGACACGTCGGTAGCTTGTTCTGGTCAGGCCCTGTATGTAATGTGCATTAAAATGCATCCTGTGAAATCTGAACCCGAGTGGCCTTGCAGCCCCTAGCGCATCCGCCCACACCTGGCATTAACATGTGGAGGATATGAGGACAGATGTACCACCAACAATAGCAAGACATCGAATAACAAAGAGCTTCACTCTGCTCATTTGTGTGCGAAACCCAATGAGCATCAGCTAATGATGTTTATTAGATGGTCCCTGAATCCGTTCCAGGGTGTTCTGGGAGTCTACAGGGATAATGTGGAAACTAGTGTCCTGAACGGCGTTAAATAGTTTCCTGAGTGACCAGGGCCCAATCCCAAAATTGCCCCTACTTTCTTTCACTAGCCCTAAAAAAGAAGGGACAGATTTTAGGGCCCTTGAATCTTCCCAGGTCTGTCCCAATACTCCCACTAACCCTACTTTTAGCACCACCCCTAAAATCAGGAAGCTGAGAGCCAAAAGCTGTTTTAATTTCAGCTGTAGCGCTGTTAATATGCCACTTTATTAAGTTTTAATATTTTTTCAGGCGTAAAAGTAACCGTTAAGATCCCCAACCTGGGCTCAGTTTATCCAAATAACGCCTGTTAAGAAATTTGACCCGATGTTTTCGGCGATGATAAGAGCCGCCGGTCCGGGGAGCAGCAGCAGCAGAAACAGCTCACGTACAGACGTGATCGCCTGGTCAACCTGCGCCGTCGTCCCGGGGGAGAAACCTGCAGCTCTGTGGAGAATTACTGCTGGCTGAAATAAATCATTTAGGAAGATAAATGTTAGTTTAATAGATGAAATCTAACAGTTGTAGCTACGCCTGTTAAGAAATTTGCTCCGAAAATTTCGAGATTTCTGCCTGCCGGCTCCGGAGCTGATTTATGGTTCCGCGTTAAATCGACGCAGAGCCTACGGCGTAGGGTACGGCGTACGGCGTAGGCTCTGCGTTGGTGTAACGCGGAACCATAAATCACCTTTATTCTGGCGTGATCTTCGGCAAACGGGCAAACTAGTGATCAGTTCATTCACTGAGTGAAAATTATGAAAGTAAAATATATATTTCTCGCTAGAAATGTAATCAAAACGCATTTTTATGCAGAAACTAAATCAAAATATTGATTTTATTCACTAAAAAATAAGAAATGTCCGCCATGTTTTTTTTTTTGATTCAGTCTGCAAATGACGACGAAAAGCATTCTGGGAAATTTTTCTGTCCCTAGAAAACTAGTGAGGATCGGAAATCACTCGATCCGTAGGGACAGATTCATAGCCAGTACACTAGTTTTCTCCACTACCCCTAGGTGGAAAGAGGAATTGGGACACCACTACCCTCACGGGAACGTGCAAAATTTAGGGGTAGGGATGAAAACGAGAGGTAGTGGGAGTATTGGGACAGGGCCCAGATCTGAATCCTTCCTGGAACACGTTCAGCTCTTGCGTTGCCATTGGTTGATATCAGGTTTGACAGGACATCTTAACAGGTCTGAATGATCTGATTGATCATGGTGGACTGTTACATGGCATGAATGCAACACTGGAAGACCTCCACCACTCCCGTTGTCAGAAAAAGCCCAAAATATAATAAAAGACACTTCACACCCGGACACTCACTGTTTGAACTGCTGCCGTCTGGGAAACGATACAGACTCATGAAAACAAGGACAAACAGACTCAAACAGCTTTTACCAAACAGCAATAACCACCTTTAACAAAAACAGGAGCTAATGTGCAATAACAAATATTGTATGTTGATGAAAGTTCTTGTAATGTTCTTGTGTTCATGTATGTGTAGAGGGGTGAATGTGTCTAGATATATATAGATATTTATTTTTTAGTTATTTTATTTCATATATGATGCACTGACTGGAGAGCACTTTTTTATTCCGTTTTACTTGGTGACAATGACAATAAAGATCTATTCTATTTTGTTCTACAACTTTGGATGATTGACTTCTGTAACTCATTTAAATGTGTGACTCTGGGCTTCCTGAGCTTTGTTTTTATTTAACCTATAGCTTGTATCTATACCTCAGCAAAAGAAAGGTTAAAGCATCTAATTTTATTAGAATTATTATAGTGACAATCAGAACTGGGACTTATTATGAAAGAATTTAAAATGGCCTTTTAAATTACACTGAATAAAAATAACAAAATGAGTAATGTTATAGAGAAACAAGTCTGTTCTGTATAAAACAACATTTTCTCTCATTGTTTTTATATCATAAGTTTTTTTTTTTTTTTTTTTTTTTTTTACCTTGTCTGCACACATATTATTGATTGATACCATGACGGTAGAAACCAAAAGTGTATATATGTGCATTATTACTATATGTAATATATACATATATATACGCACACATATGCGTAGACATACATAAATATACACATACAAACCCAGTGTTTTTTTTTTTTTTTTTTTTTTTTTTTTTTTTTGGGGGGGGGGGGTGGGGGGGGGGGTGACGACATCCACTGCCAATCCAGGAAGCAGGAACACACGGAGACACACGTCAAGCACTGGAAATCTGCAACAAAAAAAACCACAAACAAAGCACGAAACCGGCACGGAGCCATCCAAAACACGAACGGCAATCGACCTAAATCTTGAGATCTGATCGCAGTCTGAGCTAAGCTATCGCTACCGCTACCTAAACCCAAAAACTAGAGAGCCAGCATGCAGGTGAACAAGCCAGTGTGTATGTCTATGTGTGTGTGTGTGTATGTATATGATCATGCATGTGTGTTTGTGTGTGTGTGTGTGTGTGTGTGTGTGTGTGTGTGTGTATGCATGTGACTAAATGACTATATGTGTGTGTGTGTGTGTGTGTGTGTTTATATCATAAGTTTAAAGTTGAAATAAATTGTGTTTGTATTTGATTTCATTCAAAGTGGAAAGGTGGTGAATGAAGTTTAGTAGAAGTAGAAGGACACGGGAGCTTCCTTCCAGGAGGTGAGACACTGAAACTGGTTTCAGAGATTGTTTCTGAGTTTGGTGGATTGTCTTTAACAGGAAAAGCGCTAAAACAGACACCTTGTCTAAAAAAGCTGTAAAAAAAAAAAACCTCTTCCAAACTCTGAGCAGGTTTTGGTTTCAGCGTTAGGCTGAACGTGAATGTGGAATGAAACCAGACACATCCAGTACCTGCCCGTACTGAACAGTCAAGGTGAGGGCCAAGGCCCAGCAGGTAACGTTAATGAGCCGTCAGCCCAATCTGCTAGCCCACAAAGGCCCGTCGTTCTGGATCGTTCTGCAAACGGCTTCATAAACTCATTAGTGATGGGTGTGTGTGGAGGGGAAAGGCTGAGAGCACAGTGCATGTTAAATGTGTCGAGCATGTGAGAAAAAGATCCCCTTTCAACTCAGTAATAATAATGATGACGGTGTTTCTTCATGCTTTTGTCTCGTTCAATCACGTGTGAGCTGAGATTCAAGGTGAGACAGGAGAGTTTCTCCGTGCTGCAGATGTCCTGCTCGCCTCAACATGACACTCTGACCTGGAGGATATTTATTCAGGCTTAGGGTTTAGATTTTGTAGTTTCAGTGTGCAGACAAAAGCTTTAACTCTCAGCTCACACGTTCACTGGAGAAGATTTGCAATAAATAAATAAGATTGACACCTATAAGGTTGAATTTATCTCACATTCAAAGTTGGAATCAATATATTAGCCCAATTATGCTTTTGTATTATTATTAATGCATCAACATTTATCATGACTGTTGGTTGTAGACAGATTAAAATTAAGTCTCCTTACTTTCATGAGGAATTTGATTAATAGTAAAAAACCACAATATTTCGCAGATCAGATAGTGTTCACTAGAAATGTCAATAAATATCCAACCAGACAATCATGTTATAATCATTTACTGGCACCTAAGCCAAGAACAAACTTTTTAAAACACAGTTAAATATAAATATATAAATATTACATCAAAATACAGTTTTAAAAAGGTAGTAAAAGACTATTTACATAAAATTAAATGAGTAAGAAATATATCACATGCTATAATTTATTACAGGAATTTATTTGCGGGTTACTTGAGGTATTGTAATGACTGTATGATGCATTCTTTGTACCAATAATGTATTTTAGACAGAAAGTTTGCTGTTTGTGTATATGATGACTCGGTATTACAGTGACCTGTAACAGCGATAAATGTGTGTATGTGTGGACTATGTTCTTTTAAATTACATTGGGGACCCCAGGAAGAATAGCTGATGTCGCGACATCAGCTAATGGGGATCCTATAAATAAAGAAATAAATTGCAACTTAATGCAACACGGGCCATTAAACCTGCCGGTGTCTGAAAATAGCAAGCAGCCTGTGGATGTGATGTTCAATTCTGTTATTTTGCATGATTTCGTATATTGGATCTATCATCCTCTGGAGTTGTGCATCACTCTGAATTCAAACAAACCTCACACTGGTACAAAAAAGCAAAGAGTCAGTGCTTGCATGGCAGTAAAGAGGCTGCAGAAGAGTTTGAAGCTTCTGCTGAGAGGCTCGTTTGGAGGGGACGACCCGCTGAGCCCCGAGGCCTCAGCTCCCTCTCTCTCACAGCCATGACTATGAAAAGAAGCCCTGCAGGACAAAGCTGCATGTATTCCTCGTCTGGCTCCAATACACAAAGCAGACACGACCAGCAGCAGCAGCAGCAGCAGCAGCAGCAAGAGCAAGCACTCCCACACAACACAAATGTGGGCATTGGTTTGTTTTTTGTTTTGGGGTCCAGTTTTGTCAGAGGAGCTGAGACAGATGGTCAAGTGTCCGAGGAGAACGCAGGGGATTTGTGTCAGGTGCCACTTGGGCTGAAGTTTATTCTCATTGCTGAATATACATTTAACCAGTTCACAGAGTTTTCTACTATCACAAAACACTGTATTAACCCACTGAACCCTGATTCGGAAAATTGTCTTCGGTCCCTTTGTAGCAGTGTAACAAATAAAGAAATAAACATGAGAAAACTCAATGTTCCAATAACATTTGTATGTAAAACAACTTCAGCACTTGAGAAATAAAAAAGCAGATACAATATATGCCGCCAGAGTCCGTACAAACACCAGGAAACTGGACTACATTACACCGGTCATGAAATCACTACACTGGCTTCCAGTGAGTCAAAGGATAGAGTTTAAAATCTTCCTGCTGGTCTACAAAGACCTGAATGGTGTTGGACCAAAATACATGGTTGTTCTGTTAGTTCCTATGAAGCTCCCAGACCCCTGAGCTTCATCTGGATCTGTTAGTTCCTATGAAGCTCCCAGACCCCTGAGCTTCATCTGGATCTGTTAGTTCCTATGAAGCTCCCAGACCCCTGAGCTTCATCTGGATCTGGTTTGTTGTGGTTCCAGAACCAGAACCAAGTAAGGTGAGGCAGCGTTCAGTTATTCTGCTCCTCACCGGTGGAACAAACTTCCTGTAGACCTGAGGTCTGCTGCAACTGTAGATCCTTTAAATCAGGGTTAAAAACATTACTGTTTACTCAAGCGTACTCTTAAATTAAATACTTGCTGTATTCTACTGCCCTTATTTTTAACAACTTGTGCTCTTTATTATTTTACCTCTTTTCTTATCAGTCTTAAAAGACTTTATAAAAATGACGTAATTTCTCGTTATGGTATGGAAAATTAAGTTTGCCAACTTCTTTTCTTACTTCTTCTATTTTGGGTTTTGCGCAACTTTTTATTTTTGCAATGATGAGAATTTAAGTTTATTTTTGGGGGTTTTGAGCCATGTGCTATTTATTTTTGCTATGATGGCAAATTTAAGTTATTTTGGGGTTTTGAGCTCTGTGCCTTTCTTTATTTTGCTATGATAGGATATTTGACTTTACTGATAATTCATTTCAAAGTTTTGAGCTTTGCACTTTTGTATTTGCTGTAACCAATGTAAAGTACCAGTAAGTAAAATGGGTTTATATATATAAGTCTTGCTTCTACCTACACCTTTTCGGTTACAAATGTACCGAAATAAACATTAATTAATTAATTAATTCATTCATTCATTCATTCATTCATTCATTCATTCGTTCATCATTTTATTTCATTTTATTTGTCATTTACTGTTTAATTGTGTCTTGCTGCAGTGCTTTTAATGTTGATGTAAAGCACTTTGAATGACCTTGTTTGAATTGTGCTATAATAAACTTGCTTATAGTTCTATTTTTCCATTATGTTTCTACCTCTCTCACAAACTGGGACCATGTCAAGTCTTCTCAGTGACTGATAAAACTCACTTCTGATCTGGTCTCCCAGCCCTGAGCTGCTCTGGACAGAGATGTTCCTGTAAACAGCACCTTTGGGTGGGTGGTCCGGTCCTTGAAGACGCGTCCTCATTGTTCAAACCCCGGTCGACAGCGTCTGTGTTTGCTTTCTTCATTAGACATTCTAGTGTCATCCGAGGAGAATCAATACAGGGCGCGCAGGTCAAAGGGACTGGCCGCTTCGCTCCGCTGTTTAAATGTGTTTTAACAGTTACTTAAAACTCTGGAGACGCTCTCTGCCACTTCCAAATGATGGAAATGAGCCTGGAAAGTTTGCAGAGCTGGCAATCATCCAAGTTGAAAGAGGGAGAGAAAAAAAGGTGGTTTTCTCTGGTCGGTGTAAGAAAGCAAATGTCTTGCTGCAGAAATCACGTGTGATACAGGTGTACAGTGAAAGCTTCCTGCAGACTTAGTGTCATTTCAATCTTAGATTGTATTTATGAACAATAAGTGAGTCTGCTCGGAGGTTTAAGGAGTCAGAGCAGCGGGTTGTGCTGGGAATCAAATAAAGCCCTCCTTCACTTGAATAGCCATATTCAAAGGATAAATTGGATCAACCTGCGGATTATTATGGTGCAAAGAGATAAGAGGAGTTGAGGTTTGGCAAAGACAACAGTCTATAATCCCACCTGACCCGCGGAACAGAGACGTATTTTCAAGATTCGCGCTATTCTGCTAAAGGAAGACGTTTGAAAGACAAGATGAATTTATAGGAAAAGATTGCAAACTATTGACGGAAAAACGCAGAGCTCTATTGTAAGATATTCTGGCAGAGAGTTCAGAAATGAACAGACACGACAAAATGCATTAAAGTGTTTTGAAGTGAAGATGTTTTTTTTTTTATGAATTAAATTAAATTAAAAAAAACAACAGATTTTCTGTAAATTGTGCAGCTCAGAGTCGGTTTCCAATGCTGAAGCGGCTTGTTACGCTGCTTAAAGCATCTGTCGCCAGCCAGGACTTAAAAGCTCCAAATAAGATGATTTAGTAACATCAAGGCTTTCCCAGCGGTAATGATTACATTTGGACTTAAGATCCATGCAAGAATTTGTTGGCCAGTAAATCTCAGGCGTCCCCTGCCCCCCAGCGCACTTTCAAAAGCCTCGTCATTCAAAGGGTTAGGATGTTTGACAATCCCAGCTTGTACAACTCCACCAATTAATTGGATACGTTGTCGGGATGTTGGTCCCTCTCATCTTCTCCTTGGAAAGACAAAGGATCGATGGGGGGCTGTTCACACTTCCGTGCGCGGCCGGGGTATAAATCAGGCCTCTCCCAACAGGAGCAGCATTGATCTTCCTGCAGGACCTGGAGCAGCAACTTGTTTTTTTTGGAGAAACACCCAGCAGATCAATTTTTTAAAACATGCACGCACCGATGAAACCGTTGGAAGTTTATGGATACTCCGTGCGTAATTACGCACCGGCACCGCCGTACCCGCAGGTCCACGGAGGTCAATGCCTGTCCTCCACGAAGCCTGTCAGCGGTAAATCTTTCACCATCGAGGCCCTGCTGGCCAAACCCGAGGAGAGGCTCGGGGGTCGGACCAGTCCCACGCAGTGCGGGGTGAAGTTCCACCCTGCAGCGGCCGCGCCGCCTCTACCTGGACACGCTGCTTTACAGATGCCTCCAGCACCGTATTTCTACAATCCAAACATCTCACACCCCGCAGTCCACACGCAGCCTGGATACTCGGTCTACTGCTGCCCGCCGTTCACCTACCAGGCATCGTGTCGTGGAGCATTTTACGCACAAGGTAAATTTTACGCACAAGGTACATTTTACGCACAAGGTACATTTTACGCACAAGGTACATTTAGCTACCCAAGCATGACACCGTGTCATTTTGACGGTGGGATTAAATTGTCTTCTCTTATTTTTACAGCTTCAATGTCCAAAGTCAACGCAGGGCTGCATTCCTTCAAAACCAAAGGCGGGAAGTCTAAACGGATGCGCACCAGCTTCACCAGCGAGCAGCTGTCCCGGCTGGAGAAGGAGTTCGCACGGCAACAGTACATGGTCGGGTCGGAGCGGTTCCTGCTGGCCTCCGCTCTGCAGCTCACAGAAGCCCAGGTGAGAAATCTGCTGGAGAACAAGCAACAAGACGCTGAGTTTGTGTCAGCATACACAGAGGTGTCTTCAGTATTCACATTCATTACTCAGGTAGAAGTATAGATACTAGGGTTTAAAAATACTCCTGTAGAAGTTGAAGTATCAACTCAAGTTTTTTACTCAAGTAAAAGTATAAAAATACTGGTTTCAAAACTACTTAAAGTATAAAAGTAAAAGTAATGTAAGGGGGAAAAAGCCATTAAGGACAAAAGCCATTGAAAATGAATGCATCTTAGTAGAATGCAACTATATTAAAGAACCATATATGTGTACTATTGAGCATTAACATGTGTTTCAGAGAGCAGACCAATAGGGTGTCGGAATGGTATTATGTTTATACTTCTCATCCAACCACAACCAAATTCACTCTATCCGGATGGAGCAATTTAACTGGATAGTTTTTTTTTTAAAGTCCGAAATGAAATAGAGTAACGAAGCTGTTTTTAAAATGTAAGGAGTAAAAAGTACAGATAATTGCGTGAAAATGTAAGGAGTAAAATTAAAAAGTCTGAAAAATAATTACTCCAGTGAAGTATAGATAACCAAAATTTCTACTTAAGTAAGGTAACGAAGTATTTGTACTTCGTTACTTGACACCTCTGAGCATACACATGACCTGTTTTGTTTTTTTTCTCTCTTCAGGTCAAGGTCTGGTTCCAGAACCGACGCATCAAGTGGAGGAAGCAGAGCCTGGAGCAGCAACAAGCCAAACTGGCCAAACTGGGCCTGGCTGCTCCGGTGAAGAGCCCCGGCTCCCAGGGCCACGGGGATGAAGGTGGAGAGGATGAGGAGTTCTCCGACTCCGATGTGGATATAGAAGTTTCCGACGGCTCTGCTGATCAGTGACAAGCCACTCAACATGCAGGACTTGAAGATGAAAAGACATTTTGTACATAAACTGCTGAGAAAGGAGGCTGCTCTCTCCAACTATCAATATTTAATAGATGTATAGTTATATATTTAATTTTTTACCCCATGTGGTTTATGTGCTCACTTCATGTATTGATTTATATATGAACTGCCATTCATAAATATATTTTATCGAATTGATTACCATCTTGCTGCATTTAATTCTTCCTTTTTAGAGGTTAGGTGGCATCAGAATCACAACTAGAGGTCTGATTTTCATTTGAACATTTCAGGGAAGTTACTATGATCAAGCTGTTCTATATGTTTGGTTTTTTGTTCATCTGCGTCTCAGGCAGGACGGGGTCTTAGACCTATACAGCAAATCTTCCCCTCATATTAGCTTCAGTTCATTTATTTTCCCCCAATCCGGATCATTTTTAAACGTTTTGAACAAAAAAAGGACAAAAAGCAAATGTTGAAATAATACTATATCTTTATTTTCACATCACAGTACCTGATGGTCCACTAGATGTGATGAGACACGGATTTGTCTCATAATAATTGAACTTTTGCAGAAAGAAAACACATCTGTGAATGATTACTGCTCCACTTATACTCTTCTGGGTTTTAGACAACTATTGTGCCCCTCTGACCTTATTGCTCGTCTCCTCTGACTCGCTGTGACGATGATGGAGACATTTCCTCCCACGTTTGATTTCATGAACAGACTGAGGTTCCCCTCTGATTTAAGCTAACCAAATAAATAACCGGCCCGGGGATTAGGGGGGATATCTGTAACCTGGGGTGACAGGGGTCAGTCCGTCTCAGAGCTGCAGCTTTAGGTCTCACTATTTAATCCATTTAAATGGTCAGTACGCCTGTTCTCCTGCTTCTCAGAGGCCGGGGCTCCCACACGCCCGCCCACCGCCGGCGGGAGGCCTTTCTCTGCTCCGCTGACTACCAGCGTCACGGCTTCCATGCAGGCAGACACTCACACACTCTGCTGAAGCCAGACCTGGCAGACACCAGGGATGAAACACCAGGGATCACAGTGTGTAGATGTCGGAGTCAGAGCAGCTTGTTAGGGTACTCAAGCCTAAACCGCTCCAATTAAACACAGACGACTGCAGTTGTTTCATGAAATATGCTGTCTCAACAAATAATTCATAGTTTCAGCCATACTGAGATAGTAGCAGAATGATTATTATCGGGGGTAAACGAGGACATGACGCAGGTCAGAGGTCTCGCTATGCAAAGTTTAATCATTTTTGAGTTCAAAGATAACTTTACATCTGACTGTTGGAGCTGAATCCTGATTAACGGTATAAACTGAACAAATCCAGACTGCTGGACGATGCAGGCAATCTGCCATGACATGTGAGTCACGTACACGTTAGTATCCCTCTAACCTTTGTGTGTGTGTGTGTGTGTGTGTGTGTGTGTGTGTGTAGATAATATTGCACCATAATGGATCTGCAGGCAAATGCAACCTCAGGCAAACAATAAGGTCTTATTTCTCACAATTATTTATTTAGAAAAAATAAATCACATGAACAACACTAAACCCCTGTGATTTTATCTTGTATAGTCTTGTTTTCTGAATTGACCTTCTCTCCTGACATACGACTCCCAACCTTCAACTTGTCCACCTGTCACTTTATTCAGCTGCATTTAAAGGTTTACCTTTCTGCTGCACTGCTCAGCTCCTTCGGTGACCTACAGGCCTTTCATGGGATGGCTGTATACCTGGTTATTTATTTATTTAACATTGCATTAGTTAAAAGCATCTGCTAAATAAGTAAAGGTAAATGCAATGCAATCATTTTAGAACCCCTTCCAGACTGATTTTCAGCAGTAATTGCTTTTCAAAGACAATAACTTATGTCTTGCCCCCTTGGCATTGTGTTAAAACATATTATTATTATTATTATTAGTAGTAGTATTGGATTCATTTTGGTTGATAATGGCATGGTGAGACACACACACACACACACACACACACACACACACACACACACACACACACACACACACACACAGATGCTTTTTGTCTTCATTCTTTACCACTCAGCAACAACAAGGTACATAAATGAGCGGTTAATAAATACATTCAGGAAAACAACTCTTCTCTTTTGTGTTTTGGCGTTTGCTTTTCCAAAAGTAAAAAAAAAATCACGGTAGACGACTGCTGAAAGAACTGATTTAAGCACATAAAAAAGTTTTAGATGTTCAAATTCAATGCCATTGTTGTTGGCAGCAGATGTGCGGGAGAAAGTAAAGAGCAGCTGAAAGGGTTTAAGAGTACCGGTTCATGAGGAGGAGTTGTTGTCCTGCTCCGTCCTGATGTCCTAGTTCAGCTCCATTACAGCTAAACACAGCTGAAGAAGCAGAATTTGGGTTAAAAAAAAGGCCTTGGAGAGCCTTTTCTGATGTGATCAACTTGAAATGGGACTCAGAGCCCCCACTCTTCACCCTCCTTCTACAGCCCCCCATAATCCCATTGAGGGACAGACAGACAGAAGCAGCCAGAGGCCTGGGAAAGTCCTGGGGGGAGGCCGGGATCATCGTCTCAATTAGCACAGGGCACCTGAACGGACAGAAGCGCGCCAGCTCTGGCTGTGCGTCTGCACATCCTGCAGGGGCTGGAGGGAAGCTTTGGATCAAAGTCAGCTGGAACAGACATGTTAACTCATCTCAGTGTCAGAACGGTTTATACTTGTATCCATTACTCGAGTTGTAAAACAAAATCAGGGGGGGTGGTGGATTTTATCATATGGGGACAGATAATTTGTGTGGATTACAAATAATATAATATATTACAAATAATAGCACTGACCAAAACACCTGCAGAAATACTGCAGAAATGACATAGCAGCAGTTAAATGCAGCCTTCTGTAAGCTTTAAATATCCACTGGGCTTACATCAAATACATCAAAACACAACAATAAAAAACAGTTTTCTGAACTTATCAATATGACTCTGTCCTTCACAGGATAAGTAAAATGGATCACTGCAAAAACTCAAAATCTTATCAAGAATATTTGTCTTATTTCTAGTTAAAATGTCTAATTTTAGTAAAAATATCTCATTACACTTAAAACAAGACTCATCACTGGAAAAAACAATTTTCACCTGTTTTAAGTAGATTTTCACTTGAAACAAGTAGAAAAATCTGAAAAAAGACTTTTTTTGCTTGTAATGAGAAGATAAATCTTGTCCCACTGGCAGATTTTCCTATTTCAAGTGAAAATTTACTTGAAACAGGTGAAAATTGTCAAATAAGTTATTTGTCTGGTGTTATTTTTCTGGCTTTCTAAATTTTGAAATAGCAGTAAAACCACATTCATTGATGAAATTACATAAGGGATGGAAAGTGGGGGATGATTTTGACCGTTTTTATTTCAGGGGGGGATGCCATCCCCCCTCATCCCCCCTCAACTCGAGTACTGCTTGTTTTTGTACATTTTTGTCTAAAATCAGCTAAAATTTTGGCAATTCTGTCATGAGAATATCTACTTAATATGTGATTATTTTCAATGTTTGTTATGTTGTTTTGTTCCATTTGGAAAAAACACTTTAACACACTGTCAAGAAATGGAACGGCGACAAAAGGAAAAACAGGCCTTTTAAAAGTAGTCGTTAATCCTGGTTCTTCTGTTCAACCCCTGATGTTCCACATACTGCAAATGCTGCCAGGCTGTAATGAGAAAAAAAGGCTTGTAGTAAAATGAGACAGAAATAAATCCACGATAAAACTGCAGAGAGTAGCAGTGTAACTATCCCGTGGAGCTCCTCCACAGACAGTAAAACAGGATTAAGACTGCACACGGATCACACATCCAGGGATTACAAACAAGTGGCAGCTAAATCTTAATTCAGCTGTTAGGTGAAACTCATCAGCTGTTTCCAGTTTTACCAGGAAACGCTGGTCCAATTTGGTGCAAACTTCTGCAAATACTCCAAGTAGGAGTTTTAATTTACTTCAAAGCCCCAAATTTAAGATTCACATGTTAAATGTGAATGAAAACAGACAATGCAGAAATGACAAGAAAGTGTTTTTTTAAATGGTCAGTTTTATTTTTGTTGCCAAATAATGTGCTCTGAAAACACAGATTTATTCACAGGGAAACTATTCTCTAAATGCCTAAACCTAACCAGCTGACGAGGAAGGTGAAGAGAAGTCGGATGGACACAAACTCAACACCTTCATCTTCACCTTCACCTTCATTTCTGAATCTCTAAAAGTTGTCCTGCATCATATTTATACAAAACACATACATTTGCATTAGTAATAAGAAAATACCTTATGTATGTAGCATGGGTGACAGTTTCAGTTCATGTTAACATTACTGATTTTATATACCGTATATATATATGGGTCAATGACGTGACGCCTATATTTTCTGAAAAACTGATTTTTTTACAATTCTATGATTTCTGAAGTATCTTGTAGTGTGTAAGATTGCAAAAGATTTGTATTTATATTTCCATCATAATATACAAACAAAGTTTGACTGATGACCTACATTTTAGGAAATATCATGTGGCGCGACCATTAAAAAAAACAACCATTTTTGTATAATACTGAAAAGATTTCAAGATGTTAAGGAAATTCATTTATTTTAATATGAATCATGGTTGCACCACATGACTTTTTTAAGGCTAGTGCCAATTCATCTTAACAAAAAACTCTGAAATCACTTAATTTAAAATTTTAATATGAATGTATGTGTACACAACATTCTTAATGTTTGAACTACCGCAATAGATATTCTTTTTTATTATTATTTTAAAATTGACCTGTTGAAAATCCTTATTCATCATTGACCCATATACATATAAATAGTTTTTAGTTTTAGTTTTTTAAGTCTCAATTGGGGTTAAAAGGCAAACTCACCAGCTTTAACTCCAACTACCTATTTTATTTAAACAAAAACAATAAAAAAAGATCCATTTGATTTGAATAAAAGACCCAATACTCAATTATAAATTCCCCTATAGGTGAATATTAAAACTGGGTTAACAAATGAGCCGTTTAAGGGTTTCACACTGGGTTGTTAGACAGCTGTCGTTTGTAAATGTTGGAGACTCCTTTGTCAAAAGTCTGCGGTGATGAATAAATGCATGATTATTGTTGCTCATCCTTGTGATTCAGCGGCTCGTTACGGGGGCCGGGGCCTCGCCTGGAGAAGGTGTGAAAGTTCTCAGAGGGCGCAAATAACCCCAAGCTCTAGTGCGGAGGCTGCAGCTCATGCGACGATTGTTTCCAGAAAAATCCCACTTTGCATTTTATTTGCAGAGCTGAGGGCCGCTCTACTCCATCTAATAGTCATTAGGTTTCATTAGCAGCGTTTGAAGTGGGGGCCCCTCTTTGTGCGGCGCTGAAAAGGAGCGCACTCGAGGCGCACAAAGACTTCTGACGCAGCTCCCCTGGAGGGGCCGCAGTTAAGCCTGGTTTATGGTTCCGCGTTACATCGACGGCGTAGCCTACGGCGAGGGTACGCGGCGGAGCGCACCGTACTCTGCGTAGGTGTAACGCGGAACCATAAATCAGCCTTTACTCCCAGAGAATCAACTGCTCTCTCAGGAAGTGGCAGATCCTGTTTACAGGGTTCATTCAAAGCCAAATACTTAGCAGCTAAGATGTGTAACTGATTTTTTTACAGAGGAAAATGTGCATGTAGGGCCATAGATACCTGGTAAAAATATTGTTAATAGCGGGTAAAAAACTATATCACAAGGAAATGGGGTAGAGTGGAGTCTCCGAATCAGGTGTTGCCAAAAAGTGATTGCCTGCCAGAATCTGATTTCTGCTGATTTGTGGCCGCGGGAGCGCGCACCGCAGCCCGTTAAGCGATAGCGCTGTAACGTCAGATTTTCAGATTATGAAGCTCAAGAATGAGATCAAGTCATATTTAGGCAGAAACAACTTTTCATTAACTGTATTTGGACTTCAATCAAATTTTTCGCAGGTGAAAAGGCCTATTTTGTGTTGTAATGGTCCTTTAAAAGAGTTAAAAGCAATCCTGTGAGCTCTAGTGTTTATATTATGAAGCTCAAGAATGAGATCAAATCATATAGTTAGGTGGACACAACCTTTCATTCATTGTATTTGGCCTTCAATCAATTTTTGGCAGGTAAAAAGACCCATTTTCAGGGGAGAAATCAGATTCTGGCAGGCAATCACTTTTTGGCACGACACCGGAACAATGGATGGGGATAATAGAGGAAATCTATACAATGGAAATATTGACACATCGTTTTAAGACTGCAAGAAACGCAGCTGGAAGACAAATGGATGAAAGTGACATTTTTCAATACCTGGAACAGCGACTAAGACTGTTGAAGGATTATTAGATACAGAAGACGAAACAGAGAATGGCCAAGAAGGAATGCAACTCCTAACAGGACTTTAATTTGTCTTTTTTTTTCCAGTGTGGCTATTTGTTTTTTGCATTGTGAAGTGATGTTTGCAAAACATTAAGAATCAATAAAAAACTAATTAAAAAAAAAAAGATGTGTAGCCTAACTGAAAACTTTTGGTTGGCGTTTTCTCCCCAACTCTCTACTTTTAATTCCAGTGTCAGAAATACTGGAGAGCTTTTATATGAACGAACCAGGTGATTCACTTTTTTTCCTGTCATTAAAAAGTTTTTAGTTTTAATCCAGTCTGTGTTCAGATTGGTGTGTTTGTTTATTAGGGGGGAATGGGCGCAGGTGGCTAAACGACCCCATTTCTCATGCAGGTGGCACAAACGCAGAGACGTGCTACTTCTCCCATCTCGTTATGACGGGGTGAAAATTTCCAAGCATTTAAGTGGAAGAGATTAGCTGAACACACAACGCTAATGCAAAACAAAATGGCCAATTAGTTTATTAATGAAGACGGAAATGAGAGCGCGCAGGCGCGTAAAGGGCCAGCCCGGTCCATGGGGTCCAGACTGGTTCCAGACTGAGGTCCAGATGGATTTGAAATACAAGAATCGAGGTGTGATCAAATGTCGACTTTCAGATTTTATTTAAGAAGTTTCACCAAAATCTGACACTTATGAATTACAACCGTTTCAAACAAATTCAGGAGCTCAAAAGTGCGGAAGAGTATTAGGGAAGAGGAAAAAAAATTGAGAGTGTTATGTTGAGGTTAATGTTGAAATACAATTTCGAGAAAAAAGTCGAAATTTCGTGAATAAAGTCCAAATTTCGCCTTTTTTCTCCCCATTTCAACTTTATTCACGATATTTTTACTTTTTTCTCGACATTTCGACTTTTTTTTCGACATTTCGACTTTTTTCTCGAAATTGTACTTCAACATTAATCTCGACTTTTCGACTTTTTTCTCAACATTTCGACTTTTTTCTCAACATTTCGACTTTATTCCCGAAATATTGACTTTTTTCTCGACATTTCAACTTTTTTCTCGACATTTTGACTTTTTTTCTCAACATTTCGACTTTTTTCTCGAAATTCTACTTCAACATTAATCTCGACTTTTCGACTTTTTTCTCGAAGTGCATAATGAAAACAAATCTTCCTCCTCTAAAATATCATTTTAATTTTTCTCCTGCCTGGCCCTAATACTCTTCCGTACAAAAGAACATCAACCCAAGAAGAAAATAATTTTCCAGATCCCTTCCTTACTTTGAGACAAATAAAGATGTTGATATCTGTTTATGGGAGTGAAGGAGGCCATCATTAAAATAAAGTTGAAAAAAAACGGTAAGGGAGGGAGAGAGAGAGAGAAAGAGAGAGAGAGCAGAAACCCAAGGAGTGACAGTTGAAAATGTCCTTCATTGCACCTTTTACCATCCAAAAGTCAAACATCACCCACTTCAAACACACTTCAAACACTTCCCCCATGCAGGTAGGGAAAGAGAAACAATCAAACCAGTCATCTCCCTGTATCTTGCCTGTACATAACACCCCCAGCTGCCCGTAAACGTGAACCTCTCCAGGCTCTCCATGAGGTAGAATTCAGCCTTTCACCCACACAGCCAACACAGAGCAGCGTCTCCACGTCCACCAGAGCTACTTTAGCAGAGGCAGAGATGAAAGTGTGTGAATCTGCGTCTCCCTGGCTGAATACGCTGAACTATACACAAACAAAGGAGAAAAGCCTCTCGCAGCCCGAAGGACCCGCCGACCACAACGTTACTGTAAAACATCCAACAAGATCAGCAAGAGTTTCAGACTGACCATGCATGAGATGTGCTTTGTTTCTGTCCGTAGCCATGGCAACATGTAACCCTGCTTCTCAACAGGTCAGCATCCCGTCTGGGAATCGAGAACCGGTTCTTGTTCAGAACCGGTTCCCAGTGTTTCAATTCTTTGGAATCGTTTGTATATTTTTCAAACGATTCCCTTTTCAATTCCAGCGTAGTGACGTCATCACGCATGTTGCGTGAGCCAGCAGCCGATAGTAGACATGGACATGTAAGAAAGATGAGCACAGGCTAACTTGCAATACTTGCTAAGTGAATATTTCGTCAAAGGGAGGAAATGCTACCAACATGCAAAACTATTTGAGCACACAGCAGCAATAATGATCAAGGAATGTTGCATTTTCCAGCCGCATCTGCAACGTCCGCATGTCCTTGGCCAATAATACTGAAGGTAACTAACAGGTGAACGCTCCCTATCACATTAGCACCATTTGCCTCATTGTTGTCCTTTTTTTTCCAAAATGGGAAGTGATAAGGGATTTGTTAAAGAACCAAATCGGTAAGCAGAATCGAAAATGGAATTGGAATCGTAAAAATTGTATCAATTCCCATCCCTAGTCCCACTGTGTCCACTCCAAGCCCTTGAGAGGCAAAAGTCTCCCGCCTTCACGGACGACATGAACGGTTGGTTTCCCAAAGAGAGGAAGAAAACGGAGGACAACCAAAGTGGATGCTTTCCTCTACTGATGAAGGCCAACGACTCTCCGGAGAGACGCTGTCTAACTCTGTGAGAGGAGGATTCACAACAAGCTGCAACCGGCCGGTAACATTCAGGAAACAGAATGACCAGTTAACACCTAAAAGAAGCCTCCCATGTTCTGGAATCAGCTTCTTTGGACAGAAAAGTAGGGAGAGGAAAAACAAAGGTTGAAGCAGACCACATCTTGTGTCAGGCATGCGGAGGCGGTGCTATGGTATGGGCATGGCTGCCAGTGGAACCGGTCCGCTGGTGCTTATTGATGATTCCTCAGAAACTGGAAGGATCTGATGAATCCGGCTGCTGCAGAAGTGGGAGACGAAATCGGACGAGTACGGGTCTAAACTCTGCTCACTTTCAGCCAAATACAACCGCAGCGTAGCTGGGTGATGACCCCGAACATGCCAGGGAAAGCAACTCCAGTCTTTTTTTTTTTCAATTATATTTTTATTTGTTTTTAGCATTTTAAAGACATACAGGACAAAAACAACAAAGCAAAATCAAAACAAAAAGAATAAAAGAAGACATGGTTACCTAAAGTAAAAGGACAACTTGTAAATCAAATACAAAAATAATCAAATCAAATAAAACATGGTCACAGTGCATATATGTCTCTTTTGTGCACAGAGTCCTGGAATGGCCAGCCATGCTGGATGAATGTCAGAGGTCCATAAGCGGTTGCAATATTCTCAGAAAAACACCCCCCTTATTTTTTAGAGTGTACGTGCGTTTTTCCAAACGCAAAGTTTCATTCAAGGTTTGTTTAAACAGGTTAAATGTAGGGGGTTTGTGCTGGTTCCAGTTGAATAGGATGCATTTATTCGCTATGAACTCGTCTTTTTGAAGACAAAGAAACTGAATATTCTTGAAGGGACTAGTCAAATGCCTGATTTCAACCCAGTGGAGCATCTTTTCAGTTACCGAAGACCAACCTGCAGGCAGAGAGTCCCACAAACACGGGGGGGCTGCAGGGCTCCGGTAAACCACCAGGGAGGAAGCTCAGACTCTGGTGATCTCTGTCCAGACTTCAGATAATCATCAACTACAAAGTATTTAAACCAAGTATTGAAACAGGGGGACCTTTCTTAAGACGAGTCTGATTTCTAAATGTTTTTGTGAAACCGCCTTCATACAAGTGAAACATCGTGGATGTTTTGTGTCAGACCCTCGTGGGTGGTGTGTAAAGGCAGAACAATAAAACCATTATTGTTCTGACACCTCCAGACCTAAGCTGCTAGATAAATGAAGGTAATCAGGCCTGATCACTGACTGCAAAGATGCATCAAAGTTAAGGAGGTTCAAAAAAGTTAGAGCCTGTTAATGACCTGATGAATCACAGCAGACATAACTTTACACCGTGGCAGCGCTTGAGAAAACTAATACAAAGTTGAATGATTCCACACGTCAGTGGACCCAGAACCGGCGAGCTCGTACTTCTCCCTTGACCCTTGAGTTGTGTCTCGTGTTGACCACAAGATGGCAGCATCTGCAAAGCAGCTCCAGGTTTCTGTCAGGGCTACAAGATAACTCACACAGAAGAGGGAAATCTCAGGCTGCAGGAAGTTCAAATAAAGTACCATGGATGTATTAATTAACCAAAGTACATGTGGTTTTGAAACTTTAGGACCTCGAGTATTTGCTCTTTTAAGGGCTCAGCTTCAACAGTTAGTGGCTTGTTAATAAAATATAATCGTTACCTCCTTCAATGTGTAGTAAATAAAATAAAATTAGAAAAATAATAATAATAATAATAATAATAATAATAAACCTACAACATATGATACACAGTCCTATAAATGCTTCAGCACCCTGAGTCTAAATGTTTTATCACAGTTTTAATGACGTCCCTGTTTATTTTTTAGTCCCTTTGGGATACTAACAGAAATACATAAACCCTGGTTTTCTTGAACGTAAACAGAATGACATCTGAGTTAAAGTCACTGGTGTTATAAAGATAAGCATGTGGAACTATTACTCGGCCCATTATTCCAGAGCCCCAGATGTGGCAGGTCACATCTCTGCAGCCGAAGACTCCACGGTGCGGTGCGGGGGCGCGCCGCCAGGGGGCAGCACTGGTCCTCGGTGCCTCCACTTCGAGACAGTCTGTGGCTGTTTGGAGACTCATTTAACACTTGCTGCAACTTTTCTAAATCATTACAACACAAATTTCACTGAAAAAACATCATAATGTCGGATTAAAAAAAAATGCTGAATTAGTGTCTCACATCCCGAAAAAACGAAATAATTTTCACATTATTCTAAAATTACTATTATTATTATTATTATTATTATTATTATTATTATTATTATTATTATTATTATATTTAATTTTATTTATTACACATTGAAGGAGGTCAGCATTATTTTTTATTAACAAGCCACCTCAGACCACCAAGCCAATGTAGCAGTGTTTGCGGACTGGAGACAGTTAAAGACCTCATTAAGGCACTTGTTAACGCTCCTAAATAAATCAGGCATGGTTTTATAATGTATTTTGTCATTTATTCATTTATTTGTCAGAATCATAATCATAATCAGAAATAAGTTTATTGCCAAGTCGTTTAACACACACAAGGAATGTGTTGTGGTGATTGGTGCAATACAAAAGAACAAATATATTATGAAAAGAGAAAATGTACAACATGTTGGTTTTAAAGTGCCGGATAATGAGTTTACAAAGGTGAGGATGTGCGTTAATGTGACGCATAAGGTCAGGATTGGAGTCTTTAAAGTAACGTGGGTGGTATAAAGTACAAAAGTATATAACATATAAAGTAACGCTGTTCTCATGCTTTATCTTTTCAATTCAGGAGACTCCATAATCTTAGAGGCGTCTGCAATTTTACTGTACAAAAAGCTAAAAAAGGTATGAAAAGGAGATGTGTCTCCATTACTGGAGTTAAATTCTGGAATGATGCCAACATACCTTTAAAAACATGTCATTCTCTTTTGGTTTCTAAGAAAATGGTTTGTAAAGCTATTTTTGAAGCTTAAGTGCGATTGACTATCTGTTAATGTTTCTTTGCTTTTCTGTTGTTTCTTTGCTTTTCTGTTGTTTCTTTGCCTTTTGTTGTTTCTTTGCTTTTCTGTTGTTTCTTTGCTTTTCTATTCTCTTTTTGGTTTTCTGGAGGTTTGTAGCCAAAAAAAGAAAGTTGGTAATATAGGATAGGCTTTTATAAGCAGTTTGCTTCAGCTTATGCCTTTTCAGTCATTGTTCAACACATGATTATTGGTTTTGTGTGAAATGTCAATGCTGAGCACAATGTTGTTTTGGTGTTGTGTTGTCATGATTGAATAAACTTCATTCATTCATACATTCATTCATTCATTCATTCATTCATTCATTCATTCATTCATTCATTCATTCATTCATTCATTCATTCATTCATTCATTCATTCATGTTATCGGCATAACACTAAAACTAGGCTTGTTTGACTGCATGAGGTCCAGTTTGAGTCACACTGGGCATTGGACTTGATATTTTTGATCTGCTTCATTGGATGTTTAAACGTCACGTTTCCATCCGTCCAAGTTAAAATCGGATCCTACTTTCTCCGAGACGCGGACGCGTCGTTGGTGCCGGAGCTGCGGTCGGACCTGCAGGTTCTGGTTCTGGTCAGGGTTATAGCGGAGCCTGGAGGGGGGGGATTACCAGCAGGTACGGAACAAGACTGCTCTGCTTTGTTTTCGTTCAGGCAGAGCGATCTGATCACGTATTAACCAGCAGCGATCGGGGTCAGCGCGTAAAGGCCCCGCGGGGTTTCTTCATTAAACTCAGCCGCATTTCCAGCCGGCTCGATGGACCGCGTCCCTGTGCGGCTCAAGGTGGAGCAAAACCCCGGCTAAACGTATCAAAGTGCTTATTAAAGAGCCGCCAGAACCTGTCCTGAAACATCTCTCCCATAAACTCAATGTCCGGTGCGCAAATATTCACAATTTATCATCATGATGTGTTCAATTCCTCCAATTACTCTGGCAGATCTATCAAATTTAACAATTGATTAAAAAAACTCGGCTCAATTTACGCCTTCTTACTCTTTATTATGATAATTTACACGCGTTATATCCAATAGTTATTCCAAAGCCCTTTCAGGGAAACAGGACGTTCAAGTTTTGCGCCACCGAGAAAACGAACGTCGTGCGTCCAAATGCACACCAGAAAAAAGAAAACGCAGAAAGAAAACATGAAGTTTTGTGGAGACGGACCTATTCAAAAAAAAAGTCAATGCTGTGTTTAGGAGCCTTTAGCTTTAAACACCTAATCAACAACTTGTTTTAGCTCATAATTTCCATCGGTAATGATTTTCTAATGCAACCTCTAAGCCAAGGAGCGCATTAGGGGACAATTATTAACCTGGTTAGGGAACAAAGGAAGCAGATACGAGGACAGACTCTCCTGCAGGCCTGCATGCTCTCAGAGGGCAAACCCAGGGCTTTCTCTATAAAAATAGAAAGAAAGAAAAAAATATTTACTTATTTTTTAAATCAATGTATTTGAACACCATAAGGCTATTTTTGTCATCAAATCAAATCAATCAAATCAATCGTTATTTATATAGCGCTTTTCATGCGTATATAAAAATGCAACACAAAGTGCTTTACATAAAATCTTAAACAAAAATTAAAACTTATTAACCCCCCCCACACACACACACACACACACACACACGCACACACACACAAACACACGCAGACACACGCATATATATAAATGTGTCTATAGACACATATTTATATATAATATATATGGCTACATTTTTTGTAAAACATTCATTCCAACAGTTTTGTCATTTTGTTGCAACCTTTAGATCTAGATATTGATTTATTTGACTGGTGTACATTTGATGTTGCACATAAAACGAGATTGTATTGCTATAAGTCAATACAAGTTAGAAAGAAATTAAAAACAAATACACCAGCTCGGAAATACTAAATAACAGAACATGTATTGAGTTCTGACCTACCTGGAAATAAATAAAAAGTGGTTTAAATGGAGAGAAATGGAGCCCGGGAGTCAGTCAGTGCTTCAGAACTCAGGGCAACATCAAAAGGATGATTAAAAAGGAAAACAGTCTCAGTGAGTTACTTTAATACTGACACACGGGATAATTCCTAACCCAGCCGCATTTACACGGAACTAGCACTCAGCCTCGCCCTCGCACTGTTTTCCCTGCAGAACATGGAGATATTAAGTGAGATTGCGCATCACAATGGCCCATTAATTGGCGCGTCCGTGTTTGGTGTGCGCGCCCGTGCAGCCCTGCAGCGCCCGCGGCCTCGTGTGATCCGTGCATGGAGCAGAGCAGGTACTCCAGTCCAGGAGACCAATTGCAGCTCTGCTCCAATCACCTCCCTCTCCCTGCGCAGCGTCAACGCACTCGGGAGGCTGGCAGCGCACAAACCCACACAAACCCCTCCAGGAGCGCAAACGCACGCACCGGGAAACTTACAGCATTGTTGAGTTTTGGAGCAGCTTGTTAATCGCGCAGGCTCGTTTATATTAGAACAACTTCCCCCTGCAGCCGCCGCGACCCTGCAGGCTCAGGCTGCAGCATCTCTGGTGAAGGATGCAACCCTGAACGGGGGGGAAACCGTCCTTATACGGGATAACGGGAACCGGACCGGCCGCTTTTATTTATTGAGTATTCCCATCCAGAAGTCATGTTTTCGTCTGCAGGAAAGCGCTGCTTCACGATCGAGTCTCTGGTTGCCAAAGAGAGTCCCGTGGCGGAGGAGCCGCTGCGTCCCACGGCGCTGTCGTACTCGCACCCCGGGCCGGAGGCGCTGATGGGCGGGTACCAGCCGTCCCCGGGCCGCCTGTACCAGAGCCCGGAGCTGGTGTTCCCGGAGGCCGCCACACACCCGGCCCTCGCCGGGGCCCTCACCCCGGCCATCGCCGGGGGCCCGCACCAGCTCGGGGGAGCGCACCAGCTCGGGGGCGCGCACCTGCAGCACACGCACTTCTTCGGGACGCAGCACCGAGACCCGCTCAACTTCTACCCCTGGGTGCTCAGGAACAGGTTCTTCGGACACAGGTTTCAAGGTAAAGTCCGCGCCGAGACACGCAAAAAGATGCAAATTTCTGTTTGATTTGGAAGTTGAGGCGAAGTCTGATCAAACTAAAGATATGAACTCGATGTGAATAGTTTACTGGGAAGATAAATGGGCCAAAGATAGATCTGCATGTAGGCTGCATGTGCTCGTATTGGACAGCAGTTAGAAAATGATGAACAAAACGCCACAGTAATAGCGAAATATTCATAAAAAAAAAACAGATTTAATAGCTGTGTTCATATTTAAACATTATTTTGTAACCATTTCCAGACTGATTTTGAGCAGTAGGCTAATTGCTTTTCAAAAACAATAACTTATGTCTTGCCCCCTTGGCATTGTGTTAAAACATATTATTAGTAGTAGTATTATTGGATTCATTTTGGTTGATAATGGCATGGTGACACACACACACACACACACACACACACACACACACACACACACACACACACACACACACACACACACACACACACACACACACGATTTAACGATTTAAATTACATTAAACTCACTCTACAGAAAACACCAACATAACTATTGTTATTGTTTTTAATAATGATAAATACTACTACTACTGATAATAATAATAAATAACAAATATTAATAATAATAAATAACAAATAATAATAATAATAATAAATAGATACATAAATAAATGATAATAATTATAAATAATTACACAATGGGTAGATTATAAACGCAACTCAGCTCGACTACAACAGTATCAACCACATGAATTAAATTGAGTGCAGATGTTCAGCGTCTCCTTGAGTAGCTACTCGTCTACATCTTTTAAACTATTTTTGATGATTATGGAATATATGTTTGGTTCATAAGACAAATTGCTGCTCCGTTTATTTTACACCTGCGTGTAAGAAAAAGCACTTTAATAATACATTTATATATTATACTCTGGATCCAAAAACGCCTCCCTATACAGACATGAACAGTTTGATGGGTAATTAAAAAATACTTTATTTGTGTAATTTCATCACGAATGAAAGAATATAAGGACGGGAAGAATGTAATCACTAGAATACGGTTTAATGGAATTATATGACTGAATAGAAAAATAAGATAAAAGTAGTTTGCAAAGTTCTGAACAGAAGCGGATGTGCGCGTTTAAAAAGTTTAGAAAGGAATCGTCTCCAGCACACTGGCACGGAGATGGGATTAAAAGTAGTCCGTTTTCTCCTCATTTAGTGGAGCAAAACTCCAGCTCCGTCCAACACCTTAATATACATTTATATTTTCGCCTCTTCATTCATTCAGGACGTGGGTATTTGATTTATTTTATCAGCTGATAAATAGAAGCCGAGCAATTCACGTATTTGACCGGATAGTTTCCTTTTCTTTTTTAATTATTTCATTTTTAAATTACCCGGTGACGTTGCACAGTTAAAAAGCTGCAAATTAATACAAGAAAAGTCTGGAAAAAAAGTTTAAAAAGATAAAAAAAATGACCACAATATAAATTAGATAAAATAGAGCCACGTGGAAGGTCAAGCTGACGCCAGAAGACGCGCGTAAAACCAAACCGGGTCTGGTTTAAATCAGCTTTAATGTCAAGCGGGGGGACGGGGTTCGAGTGGGGCTGTTGGGGAGTCCTGGTCCGGGTCTGGCCCGGGTCTGGCCCGGGTTAAATCCGGGTCTCAGGGTCTGGGCCCTCATCTTAGACGCGTGCAAGGAAAAGCGTCCGCTGCGTCCGCGCTTTTCCTTGCACGCGTCTTTTTCCATTTCTTGCACGGGAGGTATATGTTAATAAATGTTGTTAGTCAGATATAACATCATATAATTTTAATTCGTGCTGAAAGAAAACCTGTAAATCTGGATCTGGCACACGGCGCGCTCTCTCCACGGGCCGATCCACACACATACACGAGGATCGTGGATGGATTTATCTAAAACACTTCTATGGGAAATAGTGCAGGGTTTGATCATTTGTGAAGGGGCTCACAGTGTGGGTTTTTATCTCACGGCCTGCCAGGTAACGACGTGTCCCAGGACAGCCTGCTGCTCCACGGCCCGTTCGCCAGGAAACCCAAGCGCATCCGCACGGCCTTCTCCCCGTCGCAGCTGCTGCGGCTGGAACGAGCTTTCGAGAAGAACCACTACGTGGTGGGAGCCGAGAGGAAGCAGCTGGCCAGCAGTCTGAGCCTATCCGAGACGCAGGCAAGTTTGCAGAGGCTTCACGGGTCCAGTCGAACCACAATATCCACCTGAGGGGCTCCTATAAAACAACAAAATACATTTATCTGACTGCATTTTTACCAGTCCAGTTTAGAATAGAATAGAATAGAATAGAATAGAATAGAATAGAATAGAAAGCCTATATTATCATTATAATAGTACAATGAGATTAGGCTGCAGCTCCGTAAAAGTGCACACATGCAAACAAAGACTGTGTAAACAACAAAATAAGAAACAGGAAACGTAAATATATATACACTATGAAAATGAGTGAATGAGAGAATAATAATGCACGTGAATGAGTGAAAGAATATTGCACCAATAGATGGACGAAAATAATAGAATAGAATAGAAAAGAATGTCTTTATTGTCATTTGTACAAGTACAACGAAATTGGATGCAATCTCCTTTAAGGTGCATGGTTTTAAAAAAAATATATATATATTAAAACACAACAACTATAAAAAATAAATAATCTCTAAAAGGACACAAACAGGAAGACAAGTATTCACATTTGGCAGGTATTGCACGATTCTTTGGCAGGTATTGCTCGTTCGGTCAGTATGGAAAAAGTCCGTTGGAGTATTTAGCAGTATTGAGTGTAGTTATGGCTCTGGCATAGAAACTGTTCTTGAGTCTGTCTGTGCGTGATTTCAGTGTCCTGAAACGTCTGCCTGATGGCAACAGTTCAGAGAGTGAGTGTCCGGGGTGAGATGGGTCCTTGATGATTTTCCTCGCTTTCCTGAGACAGAAGAAGAATATCGCACATAAATGAGTAAAGAATATTGCACATAATGGATGAAGAATATTGCGCAGTATGAGTAGCTTATTGGTTCAGAAAGTTCACTGCAGCTTTGGGGAAGAATCTGTCCCTGAGTCTGTTTGTCCTGGTCCGTATGGACCTGAAGCATCTCCCAGAGGGCAACAGGTCAAAGAAGTGGAAACCGTGGCTGGTGTTGTCCTTTAAGATGTTGCTTGCCCTGCGGGAGCTGTAGATGTCCGACAGGGAGGGCTCTCAGGCTTTAAAATGATTTTTTCACTGCAGTAGATATTATGCTCAAGTCTAATAAAGATAATAAACATAAAGAGATTTGAACAACAGCATATAACTAAGCTGCATTGAACCAGCTGTAAAAACAACCACTCAAAGGTTATTGGTTGTTAACTTTGATGATTAAGATTGATTCCCACAATCTATTGATCCCTGTGGAAATATTAGGACAGATCGTGTTACCGCTGATATGAGGAAGGCGTCTTTATTTAGAGGAGGTGAACCTGCAAAGCTGCGTGATTTGTGCACAAACGTGATGCCATCCAGCTTGCAGCTCATGAGCCTCAGGGAGTCTGGGCTTTTACTTTGTAAAGTCTGAGTCTGAAGCAGGTATTGATCAGAATTTTAAAGAATATGACGGGAGACACATGACATGGACAGAGGTGTCATTAAAAATAAAAACATGAATAAAATAAGAGGTCCTTCAATTTTGTGATCTTTCACATGAATTTCATCCATCAGTTATGAGCAGAAATAGAGCTTGTGGTTTTGTTTCCAGATGTGAAATGGAGAAAACTGAAGCTGAACGCAGCTTTTACTGAACAGAATACAAAGCAGGTCTGGATGAAACTCCAAAAGCTGATTATTTTTCCCAGAAAACCTGTATGTTTTCATCCAGAGCGTGGGTTCACGTAGGCCTGTGTTGAAAAGATCGATTTTCCAATTCTAAATCAATTCTCATATTAATTCCTAAAAATCGATTCGTATGTCTTGATCGATTTTTTTTCATCATTACATTACAACTTTTGGTATTTTTTTTGTTTATGCCCAAAAAAGGAATGTTTTGTTGGACACGAGAATAACTGGTGCCATGTTTTTGCCTTTAAATATGCTTAAAGGTATGAAAACATTAAAGTTTTCAGTTGTAATTGCATAAAATATTTCTTTGCTTTATATACTTTATATGCTGTCTTGGGGTTACATTTGCATAAAATGCTAAAAACCAAATTCTCATGGCAATGCCCAGGACTGTCTAGGTAGGAGCACTGGGTGATAAAATGGGGGGAAAAAAACCGGGATAAAAATATTAAAAAAAAAAAAAAAAAAAAAAAAATTCTCATAAATGGGAAAAAATGAAACCGATTCCATCCGTCTCTGTTTCCTCCCTGGATCTGTTTGGTAATTCTGACCCACGATGTTTCTGAAAGAAGTTCTATCAGCATTCTGTGAGCTGATTGGTCCTTACAGCATCATTAGCTGCCAATACTTGCTGTTGAATCTCAATATAATACTAGTATTAATATGTTGCATAACTACAGTCATATAATTCATGCAACAGCTCAAAAAACATTTTTAATAACAGTAACCCAATTCAATATCGCAATTGAATCGAATTGGATCGAATCAAAACGTGATAATCGATTTTGAATCTTAAGATTCGGAATCGAATGGAATGGTAATATTCATGCAACAGTCTCATGCTGGTTCTTTCTCCTCAGGTGAAGGTCTGGTTCCAGAACCGGAGGACCAAGTACAAGCGTCAGAAGCTGGAGGAGGAGGGACCGGACAGCCAGCAGAAGAAGAAGGGGAACCACCACATCAACAGATGGCGCATCGCCACCAAGCAGGCCAGCTCCGAGGACATAGACGTGACCTCAGAGGACTAAAGGCTCCGGCGGCCCCGCTGCCCCGAGCCCTGAGGACCAACACTATTTATTGTGTAAAATTATTAAGTTGAATTAGAAACATTAGCAGAAGACTCCAGAACTGAATACGCGATCACGACATGTCTTCGTGGAGGTGCTACACGCTGACGCTGGAGAGGACGCGTCCACTCACGACGTCCATCCTCACGTCTGTGGGGGAGGGAGGACTCGTGCATCGCTTCACCATCTCCGGTGGGAAGGAAAACCACGTCCACCTCCTCCATCGTGCTGTTGTCCTGTTAGAAATTGTACATAGGGGCAGTAATGAAGGTTGTTTTGTTTGGTCAAAGCTGTTTCTTTAAAGTCATTAACACCTCGTTGCTCAACCCATACACTCATCCACCTGTGCAGCGTGTTGATTTGAGTTTGTCCCTGATGACGAGACGGCGTGGAGTCACACACCGAGTCCACCCGGGCAGGGGCGCCTACAAAAATGTTTCCATAGGGGGGGCCAAATGTGGCCACTTAAATCCTTTAGGGTGGACACCAAAACCAAAAGCCATCATTACAGGCAGGATTTTGTTATACTGTTGTAGTATACAGGCTCAGAAATACTTAAAGAAACACCTACTGATATACTTATTGTGTTACATTTAATGGTCTTATGTGCATAGACTAATAGTACTGATGGCAGATCAAGAGCGGCTTCCTGGGTCTGGCTGGCTGTGCATTTGGCCCAAATGATTTGAGATGAAACACATAACTGACGATAGAATCTATGTGACCGGCAAGTGTTTTTTTTTATTTATTTTTTTATTGAGGCAAGTGTGGTGGCCAGCAAATTTGTAGGGGGGGCCGTGGCCACCCCTGGCCCCCCCCTGGTGGCGCCACTGCACCCGGGGGGCGACCGGACCAGGGGACGGACCAGGGGACGACCTGAACATCTGACTCCACCAGCCTCTGTGCCGTAACTGCAGAGGAACCCACACTCTCTGTTGCAGCTCCTGCTGAGGCTCCTCAGCAGCAGAGAGACTCCCGAGCAGCCGTGCATGACTCGGGGACGCATGAGAAGCTGCAGGGGCCTGCGCTGTCCAGGGCAAGTTGAGTCACATAAGAAAAGCAGCTCCTTCTGCCGCGGCAGATTCTTGGGTGTGGGTGACGGCTGACGTCTGCAGCCCTGCATGCACCAGAAACACATCCACACTTCTCAGCACAAAATGTAATTACAAAGAGATGTCTAGAAATAAAAGCAGAAAATATTTCACGGACAGGAGATGTAGTGTTTTTGTGTGATTGAGGGCGAGATCTGACATAGCCGGGTATTTACAAAAATGGATATTTCCCTCCTCTAGGTTTTGAAAAATACTACGGAAGAGTATTAGGGCCAGGCAGGAGAAAAATTAAAATAATATTTTAGAGGAGGAAGTTTTTTTTTTCATTATGCACTTTGAGAAAAAAGTCAAAATGTTGTGAAAAAAGTCGAAATTTCGAGAAAAAAGTCGAAATGTCGAGAAAAAAGTCAAAATGTCGAGATTAATGTTGAAATACAATTTTGAGAAAAAAGTCAAAATGTTGAGAAAAAAGTCAAATTACAAGAATTGGCTTTACGATATTGATTTGAAACACATATGACACATATGCAGTTGCTTAACTTCAGAAACGTACCCTTAACGTTACACTCCAAGGATGTAAGTTAGTTAAGTCAGTCGCTCTCCTAACTGGATTTGATGGACCAGAGGAGACATTTCCACTTTATTCACCAAATTGTATTTCAACATTAATCTCGTCATTTGGACTTTTTTCTCGACATTTCGACTTTTTTCTCAAAGTGCACAATTAAAAAAATCTGCCCCTCTCAAATATTTTTTCTGCTGCATGGCCCTAATAATCTTCCGTAAAATACCACTATTTACACAAACCCGCATAAATACGCTGTTAAGGTGCTATGAGCAGCCAAACCTACAGGGGGCAGTTTAACGAGAAGATAAAGTCATGCTAGCCAATCAGAATCCTGGAAAAAAACATCACACGAGTAACTTCCAGTTACTTCCAAGATGAACGAGAGTCTTTGGTTTGGAGTGACAGAGAAGTGGAGTTACTTTTAAGTGTGATTTTAGACAAGAAAAAACAAGAAAATATTGACGGCGGCCAAACAAATTGTAAACACAGGTCGCACTCATGACGCTGGTGACGTTTCTGTTGCATAATGTTACGTTCTGAAGGCTAGATGTCTGTTTCCCTCTGTTTACAAGCAAACGTGAAGACGGAGTTTTTGCAAATCTCCACTTTGGCCGGAGTTTTCAGAAATGATCGTTTTTGGTGACTTTGAGCTTCATTTTCGTGTAAACGAATGGCCAAAACGCATGAAAACACCACCGTTTTTGCTAACGGGGCCTCAGACTGACGGTGCAGATTGCTGTGAATTGTGCAGCGCCGGTGTTTGATTGGAGGGAAAACCTGCACGAACTGAAGAAGGAGATAGGAGGCAGAGCGGGGTGGGGTGTCAGCTCAAGGGGAAGGGTCTCCGGAGCGAGAGACACCGGTCTGAGTGATGCAGATGAATGCTGAGGGGCAGCTGTGCAGGTGTCAGGTGCGAGCTGACGGCAGACCGTCCTCCACATTCCAGCAGGGCCCGGAATCACCACAACGACACTTTTTAGCTTGTTTTTATTTTTCTAAAGGGGGGGGGGGGAGGAAGAGCAGCTCCTGCGGTGCTGTAACCACTCCAGTAATCACCCGCCAAAAGAGACGGAAGGAGCCTCTGCCTAATGACCCCGGGTGTTCACGGGAGAGGCCTGATGTCTGACCCCATGTCTTGTTTTGTAAGCTAAGAGGCGGCGGGACGGAGGAGGAAGCAGAGGAGCTGCAGGAGGAAAACACACACCAGTCCTTTCCCCTTTATGCCAAAGTGCACAATGCTTCAGACATCTGGAGGTGCACAGGGGTCAACTGGTTTGTTGTGAGTTCCCAGGATATCCAATACTCGCTGCAGGTGCACGTGCACGCTGAAAAGGGACATGGCGTATTATCTAAATAAACCACAGCAAATTTGTTTCCCTCCGACAAATCTTTTAGCCACAAAGGTTGGTGAAGAGCTGCTGGACAGAGGTTTGGTGAAACGGCGAGCAGAGTTGGTGAGAGCTGCACCACCGAGATTTCTGGCTGGATTAGTGGGAGGACGGCGCTCGTTTCTCTATGTAAACGCAGAGTCAGCAGAGCAGGAAACCTCTCCGGAGGATCCGAGCGTTGCGAGGTGGGGGAAGGAGCCGGCGGGTCCCTGCTGCCCCCCCCTCTCTGCTGCTGCAGAGGTGTCAAAAAAAACATATCCATCACAGCATCATCCTTATCCAACTACTTTGTTTGCAGGGGATGACTGAAGCCTTCCCTAAATGAGATGCTTTTGTGCTGCATCAGAAAGAAGGAAAGTCCCTGTTGAGTGATCACTCACGCAGATCTCCGCAGTGAAAACAGAATCACATTCTGATATCTGAAAAGGAAGAGCTCTTGTTTGCTCAGCGCGGCTGATTAGCTCACTGTGATCCATTTACAGACAAAAGTCCAATCCAAACTATTTCCTTCAGCCCCATTTAAACGGGGTAGGTGGATGAGTCGGTAGAGCGTTTGCCTGTAAACCTGAAGGTCGGTGATTCAAGCCCTAGTTCCTCCTGTGTCCTTGGGCAACACACTGAATCCCCACTTGCTCCCGGTTGTCAGGCGAGTGCTGTTGTACGGCAGCGCTGCAAACAACCGGTGTGTGTGTGTGAATGTCTGCAGAGTGAAGCGCTTTGGGGGTTGGTAAAAGCACTACTGTATGTAAGTGTAAGACATTTAGCATTTTTAAAATGCTGTTTTGCTTTTATTTGCCTCGCCCCTGGCGCGCGCCATAAATCTCCGCGGCACCGCCGGCTCATCCTGCAGCCGCTCTCTCGTCAGGTTGTCTCCGCTGCAGCCAACTGTGCACCGTTACCACGGCAACCGCGCAAACACACTAATCACACAGATCGTGACAAGAGAGGGTTTATATAAACCAAGTGGCAAAGCAAACATATTGATGTGAGTACAACATTTAAGCCGGTGAAAAGTCGGGATGATAAAAATAACAAGCAAACCTCCATAAAAAAACAAAACTGTCTTTTTATTATGAAAAACAAATCACCAAAAAAAAATACGTCAGAGTTAAGATCCTCTTTTCTGCACATGTTTTACAACAAATAGGCTGTGATGGTAGACTGAATGAAATGATCCCGTTTCCACCTTTATGCCCCGCTTAAGAAACAGCGCCAGCGTTAAAGAGGACAAATAAAAATAAAGAATGATCCGCATTAGAATGTGATCAGATGAGGCATAGAAGCAAAATCAGGTACTTCATATTTCTAACATCAGCAGAAACATCTTCAAAAATCTCTTTCATTTGACCCTTGATTAAGTTTAAATCATAATTTAAAACAAGAAAAACATTCAATTAATGGTTTCAAAACTGACATTCAGGACCCCTACAGAGGTAAGAAAATTAAAACGTCCTCTAATCGGCATCTGTTCTTCAATGGCCATGTTACATGATGTTTTTTAATTCGGAATTAATTATTCCGAATTAAATAATTTTTTAAGACCATCGAGCGCGTAAACCAACTGGACCTGGCGCCCGTGACGTCAGCTGCTAGTTTTTAAACTGGTTTGAGGCATCATGGGTAATCTGATTATTGAAATATGGAGTTATTTCAAAAGTACAACTCCAGTTCTTATGACAGTGATGCAACTTTTAAAAAAAAGACACAGAACAAGTTCACAAATCTGTGAGAAAATGTCTATAAACTGAAAGAATTTCAGAATAAAATAGGAAGAATTTCAGGATAATGCTGACGTGTGTGCAGGGGCCTGCATCTTTGATGGTTTGGGGGTGCAACGTATATATGTTCCCATCCAGACATCTTCTCATCTTCTCTGCATCTTACTAAGCTGCGTCCAGGAGGAGAGGACGGCTCCACCAAACGAGTCCGTAGTCAAGGTGACAGCAACAGTCTGCTTATTCATCACACTGCAAAAACTCAAAATCTTACCAGGAATATTTGTCTTATTTCTAGTTAAAATGTCTAATTTTTAGTCAAAAGAATCTCATTACACTTAAAACAAGAGTCATTACCAGAAAAATGACTTGTTATTTGACAATTTTCACCTGTTTCAAGTAAATTTTCACTTGAAATAAGTAGAAAATCTGCCAGTTGAACAAGATTTATCTGCTCATTACAAGCAAAAAAATCTGGTTCTACTGGCAGATTTTTCTACTTATTTTAAGTGAAAATCTACTTGAAACAGGTGAAAATTGTTGTTTTTTCCAGTGATGAGTCTTGTTTTAAGTGTAATGAGATTTCTTTGACTAAAAAAAGAGATATTTTAACTAGAAATAAGACAAATATTCTTGTTAAGATTTTGAGTTTTTGCAGTGCATCAGCCAATTTTACTTCACATTCACGGAAAACAATATCTAGTTTATGGAGCGTTGGTTGAGACGACTATCCAGCAACTATCTAGCTGGAAGTATCCAGTGATGGAGACGTTGACGCCTCAGTAATGCCACCTCTCATCACTACCGTAAATGTGTGTCTCCTTCACTCATACCTCCTGCCCACGACGAGCCGCCGTTTCTTCGTGGCACGCCGGCCAGCGAAATGCTCTCACAGTCCTTTATTGTACGTTACAATCTTACAATCTGTTGCCATAGCGACCTCTGGCTCCAGCTGATTCACATCGATCTAGGGGAATCAAAGCAGAATGAAAAAGGTCATCAGAGCAAATGTTATACTTGTTCGGGCTTTCAAAGTTTACATACTGTGGGCGAGTCACACACACACACACACACACACACACACACACACACACACACACACACACACGTGCATATGACGTGCACATAACATGCATGTCGTGAAACAATTTTCCATGTAACAAAATCATTCTTAAAGGCTTTAAATGTTCTCCATTTACTGCTAATTTGCAAAAAGAGCCAATTTGGCAGATTAAAGTCTAATTTGAGGTTTGAATCTCCTAATATTTGAACCAGAGACAGATGGCTGTCGAAGTTGGAAGCAGAATCTTAATCAGACATCTTGCTAGGTGTGAAATGGGGAAGTGGGACAAATTGAGTAGGCGGGGGGTCCCGGGGAGCAGGGCATTCATGTTGCTTACTGCGGAGATCTTTTTTTTTTTCATCTGCTATCCTCGCGAAAGTGCAAAAAAAGGACTTGTGAGAGAAAAAACAAGGCCCCTCCGTGGAGCGGGAGGCAGTTTTCACAGGACTGTTGGCGGCACATATGTCTGAAGTTTGTTGCCATATGGCTGGCTGAGCTATTTCCAGTTGTAATTAAATCCTAAACATTTTAAAGCCAGAGATGGTTGGCTTGTGTCAGCAAGTCACTTGGCAGAGAGGACACAAAGACAGAAAGGGATGGAGTTAAAAAAAAAAACAGAATCTTGCCACAGTCATTTAATGAGCTGAATAATACATATTACGGCAATAAGGCTAAAGTTAGATGGCAGGCTGCTAGTCTGGACGCCATCGGTGGCAGGGAAGAAAGGCTGAGCGGATGACAACAGCGCGGGTCACGTCTCAGAGGGACGGGCTCATTAGGAGGGAGCCCAGTGGGAAACGGCCAAGAGGTCGGAAACATCAGCCGCTGAAGGTGAGGATATTCAATAAAGTCAAAGCTAAATCAAATCAAATAAAACCACTCTTAGTTCACTATCGTGCTGACATTTTCCCTTTGCAATAAACTTTTTGCTTAATCCAATGGAAGGAAAAAAAAGGTAACAAGTTCATCTTCAAAGATTCTCAAAAGGTGTTCAAAGTCCAGTTTCAAGGCAATTTTAACGTACGTCTTCTTAGAAAGAGGCAGATCTTTTCAGAGAGAGCAGCATTTTTGTGTTAAAGTACCTGAGACATTTGTGGGAAGAGGCTGATGGCGAGCGGCAGCGCCAGCCCAAAGGCAGCGAGACACACCAGACTGTGGACGGGCAGAACGAGCCGGCGCCGTCTTTGCAGGAGGGGCAGCCTGGTGGAGAGAAAATGATGGTTAGCTTTTTACGCTGCAGTAAAATCAAACTTATGAATGCACAGGTAGGGGTGTGAAGGCAGACTAAAATATCCTCAACAGAAGTACAGCGTAAGGAAACGACTGAGACTCTTCAGAACCGCAACAAGACCTGCAGGTCCCTTAAAGGCCAATGACGTATGCAGTCACCACATATGCAGTCATGACACATAGTCCGTGGGCCAGAACCCAAAATTTCACTTGTCAGCACCACTCAAGGTGACCAAACTTACTTGTGATTTTTTAAAAGATCCATGTCTATAGATTATATTCTGGTATGATAACCTTCCTGAGTGGCAGCTGGATCATAGTTATCAGCTCATGAAGTTACCACCCCCTTCAGAAAATTACATTTTAGATGCTGCTGCATATCCTGGTTTAGACTCATGTACAGGATATCTGTCAATGTTTCACAATATTGTCTTTGGTATCATTTTAAAGGGGACCTTCTAAGCATTCATTCAAGCTAAGATGTGAATCTTTCTGACCAACATCGAGGTCAGTGCAGCCCTTTAAACAACACACATTTTTACAATATTTTCGCCTAAAAGATATAATTTCCCAGATCAGTTAAGTAGCTCTTAACAGCGAAAGACTTCTTTCAAACCTTCTTAAGGAGCCTGTGAAAGAAAATCGCGTTTCCCAGAGTTGCTCTTAGCTTAAGAATCTCTTTCATTAAGAATGAAATGAAAGATGCTGCTGACCCAGTCTTTACAACCATCTTAGTGAACAAAGACTCACAGATCCAGCCGCGTCAGGCAAATCAATATCACACCAAGTAATGACATATCAAAACAATGCACCCCGCACAAATTTTTATCTATTTTATACTTTAGATTTATATTGTTTAGCATTCATTGGTGACAGCAAAGGGGGAAAAAAAAGAAAAATAAGGAATAACAAGTGTGTTCCTGTATATGCTTTATGCTTTACGCACAAATAAAACGATCATCATGAATATCATTTATTTGATAATTTGGCTGCTATACAGCATGTTCTCGCTGCAAATCAACCGCGTCGCCGTGCGCGAAGCAGAACTGTTTATATGAACGCATTCGTGCGTCAGCACTTCAGTCCCCTGGACGTGCTGTCGGACCGGGCTGTCCAGGCACCGACACCGATCCTCCTGCGCCGTGCCCGAGCCCGAGCACCTACATGTGTGATGACAGGGAATTAGTGCATTGAGGAGCAGCGCTGCGTCTCCACCAGTGTTGTGCTAGTTACTGAAAAATAGTAACTAGTTACCGTTACTAGTTACTTCATTACAAAGTAACTCAGTAACTCAGCTACTTAGACCAAAAAGTAATGCGTTACTATGAAAAGTAACTTTTTAGTTACTTTAAATAAATACATTATTTTAAATGCTCCCATTAATGCCCCTCTAGCCTTCATTTCAGCAGGTACTGTATGGATTTACATTGTGCATCGTGTTCTGCATTCTAAACAGTCTCCCCGCTTCTTCACTTCCTGTATCAATAACGTTGGTTGCTTAGCAACAAGCTGAGAACGGCCAATGAGCTTCAGCAGCAGCTCAAGAACGGCCTTTGATGAATCGTTCATTACAGTCCTCAAATATAACCAATGGTAGCATGTCGGTTTATAAGAATCTTTTTGCCCAGAAGAAAAAAGAGCGAAGACAACGACCCATAACTATTTTCTTCTCTTGAAAGAACACACTTGCACCGCGGGCTTTAGAAGAAAAAGACGCTACAGCACGAGTCGGGATGCAGCTCAGAAGAGCAGTGGAATACGTGTGAGGCGGGGCTGATCTCTGCAATCTGAAGCCCTCTATAATTGCAAAAAGAATTTCACTTATCACGGGTTCTTTTTGGAACATAAGTTATAACCCCTGCGAAAAACCAGGGATTGCTGTAATTCCACGTTGCGAAACTCGCCTTCTTTTGGCTCTTGACCGCTCATGTTTTTGAACGCACACACACTAAGTTTCCTTCGGTCTCTGCGTGTGGGGTAAAAAAGCTTCTAACCCAGAAATAACGGAGTAACGCACCGTTTGGTAGCGGTAATTGCGTGACTGAATTTAAAAAGTAAAAACAATACAATTCCTCATTATTCTCTTACCAAGACTACTTCTTATTTAGTTGCAGTCTTGTTTTCATCATGAAAAAGGGTCATTGAATTATATTTATCATCTTAATATTTCATTATAACGCACAGGCAGCAGGGAATTAGTGCGTTAGGCAGCAGTGCTGCGTGTGAAAATGCGCTGATAGTGATCGGTGATCGATTTGCCTGGCATCGATTGATTTGGTTTCAGAACCGGACGGCTGCTCCAAAGAGCTTCTGAAAGAGCGAAACTAAAGGACGGTGTTAAGAAGTCATCTGGGAAACACCCGTATCTTAGGGTACCTTCTTAGTTGAAACCTTCTTTGAACCTCTCTTAAATCCTTAAATCAAAATCGGGCCCGATCAAAAAAAAGTCAGGAAATGTATAATATACCCCATACTATATCATTGTTTCAGGTCATTGTGAGCCTTAAACTAGAAGAGCATTATTAGGCTCCTATGAAACTATAACAGCCACTAATGTCACAAACTGGTCTTTATCATGCAAATAAAGGATGATACAGCTGCCACTCAGGAAGGTTATCATACCAAAATATCATCTACAGACATTGATATTTTCAAAAATTATAAGCAAGTTTTGTGACTTTGAGTGATACTGACATCTGGTCTGGCCCATGGACTAATATGCAGTCACCACATAAGCAGTCACCACGTATGCAGTCACCACTATAAGTCTGTCTTGCTGATTCCTGTCAGCACTCGCGCTGCTGCATTTTGGATCAGCTGGAGGATATTCAGAGAATTGGACATCCTGCTAATAAAACATTACAGTAATCTAGTCTAGAAGATACAAACACATGAACTAGTTTTTCTGCATCACTCTGCGAGAGGATTTTCCTAATGTTTGCGATATTACGGAGATGGAAAAACGCTATTTTACAAACCTGATTAATATACGTCTTATATGAGAAATCCTGATCAAAACCACACCAAGGTTTCTCACAGTTGCACTGAAAGCCATCACAACACCATCTAATCCCTTCCTAAGATGCTCTGGACCAAAAATAATAACCTTTTTTATTAACGTTTTATCTGAATTTATAAGCAAGAAATTTCTGGACATCCAGTCCTTGATGTCCCTAAGACATGCCTGAAGTTTAACTAACGGTTCTGTTTCATCCGGCTTCATAGACAAGTAGAGCTGCGTATCATCAGCATAACAATGAAAGTGTATGCCGTGATTCTGGATTATACTTCCCAACGGCTGCATGTATAAACTAAACAAGATTGGCCCTAGCACTGAACCCTGCGGAACACCATAACAGACCCTGGACTGTTCTGAAGAAACCTCATGTACATGAACAAACTGGAACCTGTCAGATAGATATGATTTAAACCAACGTAGAGATGTTCCTTTAATCCCAACAACATGCTCTAACCTGTGCAGTAAAATGCCATGATCTATAGTGTCAAAAGCAGCACTGAGGTCCAGTAGAACCAGTATGGAAACTAATCCCTTATCTGAGGCCATAAGAAGGTCATTCGTGACTCGAACCAGTGCTGTCTCTGTGCTATGATGCATTCTGAACCCTGACTGAAAGACTTCAAACAGATCATTTCTATACAAATAGTCACATGACTGACTTGCTACTACCTTTTTCAGAACATACAAATGGAACGTTGGAAATTGGCCTATGATTAGCTAAGGTTTCTGGGTCAAGAGAAGGTTTTTTTAAGTGAAGGTTTAATTATTGCAACTTTGAAAACCTGTAGTACATATCTTAAGTTTAAGGATAAGTTGATCTGGTTCAGTATTGTCGTGCCAATAAGAGAAATAACATTTTTGAATAGTCTAGTCGGGATGGGGTCTAACATACACGTGGTTGGTTCTGTAAGTCTTCACAAGGTTTCCCTCACTGTTGCTGGTATTTTGGTCCGTTCCTCCATGATCTCCTCTAGAGCAGTGATGTTTTGGGGCTGTTGCTGGGCAACACAGACTTTCAACTCCCTCCAAAGATTTTCTATGGGGTTGAGATCTGGAGACTGGCTAGGCCACTCCAGGACCTTGAAATGTTTCTTACGAAGCCAATCCTTCGTTGCCCAGTGATGTGTTTGGGATCATTGTCCTGCTGAAAGACCCAGCCACGTTTCATCTAGAAGGAGGTTTTCACTCAAAATCTCACGATACATGACCCCATTCATTCTTTCCCTACATGGATCAGTCGTCCTGGTTCCTTTGCAGAAAAACATCCCCAAAGCATGATGTTTCCACCCCCGTGCTTCACAGTAGGAATGGTGTTGTGTTTCTACCCAAAAGTTGTATTTTGGTTTAATCTGACCATATAACATTCTCCCAATCCTCTTCTGCATCATCCAAATGCTCTCTATCAAACTTCAGACCTGGACATGTACTGTCTTCAGCAGGGGGAACGTCTGGCCCTGCAGGATCTGAGTCCCTGATCGTAGTGTGTTACTGATGGTTCCTTTGTTACTCTGGTCCCAGCTCTGCAGGTCATTCACTAGGTCCCCCGTGTGGTTCTGGGATCTTTACTCACCGTTCTTGTGATCGTTTTTACCCCATGGGGTGAGATCTTGGAGCCCCAGATGGAGGGAGATTATCAGTGTCTTGTATGTCTTCCATTTTCTAATAATTGCTCCCACAGTTGATTTCTTCACACCAGGCTGCTTAACTATTGCAGATTCAGTCTCCCCAGCCTGGTGCAGGTCTACAATTTAGTTTCTCATGTCCTTTGACAGCTTTTTGGTCTTGGCCATAGTGGAGTTTGGAGTGTGACTGTTTGAGGTTGTGGACAAGTGTTTTTTATACTGATAACCAGCTAAAACAGGTGTCTTTTGTACCGATAACCAGTTAAAACAGGTGCCATTAATACAGGTAATGAGTGGAGGACAGAGGAGCCTCTTAAAGAAGAAGTTACAGGTCTGTGAAAGCCAGAAATCTTGCTTGTTTGTAGGTGACCAAATACTTATTTTACCAAGGAATTTACAAATTGATTCGGTAAAAATCCTACAATGTGATTTCCTGGATTCTTTCCCCTCATTCTGTCTCTCATAGTTTAAGTGTAGCTATGATCAAAATAACAGGCCTCTCTCATCTTTTTAAGTGGGAGAACTTGCACAATTGGTGGCCGACTAAATACGTTTTTGCCACACTGTATGCAGTCATCACATGTGCAGCGTTTTATCATATAAATTAAAAGTCTTCAAGGTGACAAATATTTACAGAACGTTTTCAAGAGACAGAGCTGCATGAAATCCAGTTCAGAAGTGAGCAGCACAAAGCTGTGAGACACATGTCAAGAGTCAGAAGGTGATCTCTCCAGAAACTCGGGACGCTGATGCTCAGTCGACCCCACGGGTGATGCCAATCAAGCAACAAGAAGACTTGCGTCTGAGGATCACACGCCAACTCCTTCACCGTCACTGGTGAGGATGCAGATATGTAACACTCCTGCACTGGATCTGGTTCCCATTTTAACCAAAGCAATTGGCAATCAAGAAGCTGGATCCCGTTGAGGTTTCCCTCAGGATAATGGGCAGTCTTGCAGTTGTATATGCAAATGATCAGGTGTACTGAGGCCAAAATTATCTCAACTTTAAAGTGGGGGATCACCTGCCCGCTGGCTCGGAGCTGAATGCAGCGACGCCTTTGTGAAGCAGATCTGGTGCTGAGGGATGATTAAGAAACACAGGGCAGAACGTTTCCTTTCATATCTTCACAGGTCTGAAAAACAGCTGCTGAGTTGCTTTCATTCTCCTTTAAATGTACTTTAAATGTTTCTATGGAAAGCTCTTTGAACTGCCTCGTATATGAAAAGGGCTACACAAATAAAACTTGGCTCGCCTCCATCATCAGATTCAAATTAAAGCTTCAAATGGAGACAATTACAGGTATAATGATGGTTAAGGTTGTGCTGACATTATATTAACCTCATAATAGCCTTAGACATCATAGATAACATTAAGTGTAATGAAATAACACACCTAGTGACGGCGTGCTAATGAATGTATTCCCACATTCTGATGAAGTCTGATTTCAGTGGATGAACGCTTTTATAAACATGAAAAACTACTTACAACAACCCTACTCAGGCCCCGTTTACACGGAGCAAAAACTGTGGTGTTTTCATGCGTTTTGGCCGTTCGTTTACACGAAAACGAAGCTCAAAGTCTCCAAAAACAATAATTTCTGAAAACTCCGGCCAAAGTGGAGATTTTCAAAAACTGAGTTTTCACGTTTGCTTGTAAACGGAGGGAAACGGACATTTAAGCTTCAGAACGTCACATTATGCAACAGAAACGTCACCAGCATCATTTGTGCGACCTGTGTTTAAAATTTGTTTGGCCACCGTCAATATTTTCTTGTATTTTACCTGTTTTACATGTATATTCCAAAGTCGCACTTAAAAGTAACTCCACTCTCGTTCCGTCTTGGAAGTAACTGGCAGTCAAGGCTGATTTATGGTTCCGCGTTACACCAACGCAGAGCCTACGGCGTAGGGTACGCGGCGACGGGCACCGTACGTAGGCTACGCCGTGTCACATGTCACACGTGTCATTTGTTGACGTTTTTTTCCAGGATTCTGATTGGCTAGCATGACTTTATGCTTTTCGTTACACTGCCCCCTGCAGGTTTAGATGCTCATAGCACCTTAACAGTGTATTTATGCGGGTTCTTGTAAACAAGGATATTTTTCAAAATGTAGAGGGGGAAATATCCGTTTTTGCAAATACCCGGCTATGTGTAAACGTGGCCTCAGTATTCTTGTATTTCCTCGTCTCTTGAAGTCAAATACTTTACAAATGTATCATAAATGTTTAAGAATAATCACTGGTAGCAGTAAGAAGTGAAGTAATGATGAACTCTTCACAAATGTATCTCCAGAAGTCTCTGGTGCAGAATAGACTCGTATTCAGCGAGTGGGACAGTGAACTCAGCAGGAGCTTGAGAACCATCCGCCCCCCCCACTCCCCGACTCCCCCATAACAAGGAGAGCTGCTGCCTAATGAGGAAGCTCATTAACACATATAGCTGCCATGCTTTAATTAGGCTACACACACACACACACACACACACACGTTGGACAAGTGCATTTAAAGGGAAAAGTGGGGATGTATTCTGAGATGCTCAGCGCTGCCGTGGATCTGAACACGAGCGGGGGGTTCATGCAGCACCAGCTGCAGCTAAAACGCTCTCCGTTTCCTGGTTAACGACCGTGTTCTGGTCGGGGTTCATCTCCTAACAGGAACGTCCACCTGAACCGACACCGGTTTCCACCAGTTTCTCAAAAATACTAAATAATTGCTACGCCAACATTTGGAAATAGATGCGAGATGAAGCTGTAATCACCTGCTGGATCAGTGGTGCTGTTTGAGGACCAGAGCAAAGTTAAAGGTCTTCTTCTTCTGTTTCTCGTTAGAAGTTGAAGAGGTAAGAATAAAAACACAGCGCGGGAGAAATGTCATCTTGTTTCAGCCAGGATAAACGGGAAAGAGCGGAGCGGTGCTGCTACTGCTGCTGTGACAGTAGTTGTTACCATGGTAACAACTCCCCCTCCCAATGGCAGGAAGTGCCGTGTGGCTCTTAGTACGTCCCAATTATTGCATACTACTGATATTTACTCAACAGTGTGCCGAACTTAAGTATACTTTTTGAGTATATACTGTTTAGTATGGCATTTCGGACTCACCGAGACTGTTGGTGGCTACGTGAAAACCTGTGCATTTTCATTTTGTTAAAGGTCCAACCTGCTGATACTGATTTATTCATCTAGTAGCGGTCCTTCGGAGCGTCTTCCTGCCTGCTCAGGCCACGGTTTCTACCTGCATCGCCTGCAGGTTTAGTTCATTATCCTGCTCAGTGTTTATAGATAATATGTGAAGGATGTTATTGTTATTTGTTCCTGTCTTCTAAATCTGAGCTGAACTTAATTAACAAGGAACCACAGCAGAGGCTGCAGGATACGTTTTCAGCCTATCAATCTTTTGACACTTTTGATCATTGATCCACCACAATTTGTAATTTGCCTAAAACATTGTACAAATGACTTTATTTGGTATTTTGGAGTCACAATGAGCATCACTGGTCTGGTCTGAGTAGCCCTGCATCTACAGTGACAACACTCGAGGTGTCCTTGTCCGTCAGGACATACGGAGAGCAGATCCAATCAAGCATGGGTCTCTGAAGCATCAATGCTCAACGACCGGGACCATTAGCAAAAGTTACTAAATAAACTGGAAGGTTTGGGCAAGTGGGAAGTTTTCCACCACAGATAAAACGTTTGCAGTGAAACGGGTCAAAGCGAAGGCTGGTTAGATGAACAAGGTGCTGGATGTGTTTGGTGTTGCATCTTTGGGATGAATTACCACGGAAACTGCAGGTTAGGCCTTCACGTCCAACTTCAGCCTCTGACCTCTGGCCAAAATATCCCATAAACACACTCCTGAACATTGTGGAAAGCCTTGCAAGAAGAGTTAAAGGGCCGGTGTATAAAAACGTGCCATTTGAACTGGTTGAGTATTTACTTATTGCAAGGCATCTATGATGGAGATGAAGGAGAAGGGAGAGCAGCAGACGACCAAAGCAGCGTAAGAGCTGGACAACAGGGGGGCAGCAGATGGAGGGAGGGAACCCACGTGGTTTCTTCAAAGTTATGCAACTGAACAGCACGTCATATCTGCAGAACTTTATGAAATCATACTGCAGTTAGGGCTGGGTATCGATTCAAATGACAAGAATTGATTAGATTCTGATTCTTAAGATTCAGAATCGATTATCACGCTTTGATTCGATCCGATTCGATTCCGAATTCCGAATATTGATTTGGGTTAGTGATATTAAAAATGTTTTTTGGGCTGTTGCATGAATTATATTATATGAATTATATTATGCAACATATTAATACTAGTAATACATTGAGATTCAACAGCAAATATTGGCAGCTAATGATGCTGTAAGGACCAGAATGCTGATAGAACTGCTTTCAGAAACATCGTGGGTCAGAATTATCAAACAGATCCAGGGCAGCATATATGAAATCGGTTTCATTTTTTCCCATTCATAAAATTTGGTTTTTAGCATTTTATGCAAATGTAACCCCAAGACAGTATATAATGATATATAGACAAGTTATGCCATTATAACTGAAAACGTTAATGTTTTCATACTTTAAACATATTTAAAGGCAAAAACAAGGCACCAGTTATTCTGGTGTCCAACAAAACATTCCTTTTTTGGAGAGAAGGAACACCAAAAGTTGTAATGTAATGATGGAAAAAATTTTTTTTTTAAATATCGATCTTTAGACATATGAATCGATTTTTAGGAATTAATATGAGAATCGACTTAGAATCGGAAAATCGATCTTTTCAATACAGGCCTAACTGCAGTTGTAATAAACTCCACTTCAGTGTAACCACACCCCCTACGAGCATTTGAAACAACACTGAAACACCAGCTGAAGCGGACATGGCTCTGCAAACATGGAACTTTGGTCTAAAATTGAGATCATTTAGCAGATAAATTTAACCTATATGGGTGTGAATGAATACAGAACCTGCTGTCAGTGCGGTGAGCGTGTTCTCAGCAGCACAATCCATCATTGAGGGGCCTCACGGGGACCCGGCTCTGTTCGTCTCTGTCCCCTTGTTCTCGCTCCATTGAGAGCCAGTGAAGGCAAGCTGACATAAAGGATCGCTGAGCACTACTACTACTACTACGCCCTCACAACTTCCTGCACACACACACACACACACGCACACCCAAACACACACACCGTCCCTCCCTCTCCCCGCTCTGTCATTCAGCTGCCAGGAATCCCAAACACACCTGGGCAGCCGGCCGTGCCGCCCGGCCCGCCCACTAGAGCGGTCGGGACAAGTGCTGTCAGGAGAACGATGGCTGCATTCCTCTGCACACCTCTGGCACGGCCACGCCGTCCACCACAAGACATTCGGGTAAAACACTTCATTAAGACATCATTACAGTCACATCATAAAACTCTGTGCAGTGATGGCGAGCCGTCAGCAGAGAACGCAGCTTACCTGAGTCAGAGGTGTTCATATTTGCATAAATGCACTGTGCACTGCAAAAACTCAAAATCTTAACAAGATTATTTGTCTTATTTCTAGTTAAAATGTCTCATTTTTAGTCAAAGAAAATCTCATTACACTTAAAACAAGACTCATCGCTGGAAAAAACAACAATTTTCACCTGTTTCAAGTAGATTTTCACTTAAAATAAGTAGAAAAATCTGCCAGAGGAACAATATTTTTTTGCTTGTAATGAGAAGATGAATCTTGTCCCACTGGCAGATTTTTCTACTTATTTCAAGTGAAAATTTACTTGAAACAGGTGAAAATTGTCAAATAAGTTATTTTTCTGGTAATGACTCTTTTAAGTATAATGAGATTTTTTGACAAAAAATGAGACATTTTAACTAGAAATAAGACAAATATTCCTGGTAAGATTTTGAGTTTTTGCAGTGTGTCCCTTCCCTCTTACATAACACATGCTCACGAGCAAACAAATGTTTACTGCCAAACTAAACAAAGTAACAACCCAAGCGCGGTGTGCCACCAGCGAACCCAAAGCAACTTTACGCACCACATCACAAACCTGAACTGCAGGACACAAACAAGGCAAACGCGTAACTAGTCAACAGATGTCAAAAAGCTACCGAAATACACTTAAACTTTAACCGTTCCAACTAAACTATACAGCATAACCAGGAACAAAACCGACGACTCCCCCATTTTGTCATAACCTAGCCCATAGGCCATGACAAAAGGAGAAAACAACACAGCGAAAATAAATATATAGCATTTATTTTAAAGAAAAATACGGCAACACTAAATAAAATCAACTTGTGAAATGTGGCGCTTTTCCACTAGTACCTACTCAGCGCGACTCCACTCGCCCCAGTTTGGTTCTTTTCCACTAGGGGTCTAATGTGCTGAGTAGATACTTTTCTGTATCTATTCTGCCGAGGTTCTAAGCGGCTGAGTCGGCTGTATCTGACATCATCACACTACAGACCACCGATTGGTCGGGGGGTTGGAGTCAGACGTCTGAGTCAGGAGGAGGAAATCAGAGAAAGAGCAACTCTGACGGATTCTTGTTATTTTATTCGACCAGCAATGGCAGCAGAAGTCTGTTTCATGATCCAACTCTGAGGTGCAGATGTTCATAAACCTGGTGCTGAGGAGAGAATTAAAAAGGGATCTAGACGGGCGATAAGGAACGACCAGATCTACCAGGAGCTCTGTCTCTTCATAGCTGCTCACGGCTCCAGCTGACTTTTCAGCAGCACCGAGACAAAGTAACAAAAAAAAAGCGTTGCCGCTTGAAGCTTCTCTTACTCTCATTTTTTAACTTGATATGGAAGACAAGCCACAGATCCAGCAGCACATCTATCATCTCCTCCAGGTTCTACATCTTTAGTGTTGTTGTCTTCTTCGTTTAGATCACACAATCAAATACGTCACAGCAGCTTCTCTCCAACCTCCTACTTCTCATCTGGGTATTGAAAACCAACGAGGGCAAGGCGAGTCGAGTCGTGCTGAATAGGTACTAGTGGAAAAGCACCATTAGTGTGTGAATGTGGAAAATGTGTGGTGCGTGTTGTTAAGCAAAATAAAATCTAAACCAAGCAAATGAATAGGGCTGGCAGGGAAGAGAGCGCCTCACTGAAGACAGGGAGGTCTTATAGACTGGACCACTGGGCCGAGGTTTCTCCGAATCAACCAATCAGCTCATCTCACATCAGACTCCTCAAAGACAAGATAGAGAGAAAGTTAGGCACTCTTTATTTACTGGTTTTATATATTTATTTTGTTTATGGTTGGTTGAAGTATGTTTGTATATAAGTATATAAGTATATATGTATATATATATGTATATATATATATATATATATATATATATATATATATATATATGTTACGGTTAATGTAGAAAAACGGCTATTTTGCAAAATAATGTGCAAAATAACCGGCAGAGCGGCTAATGTAGAAAAACAGCAGTAGCCGGTTAATTCTGTGGATGTGTCAGACCCGACACTTTTTCGGGGAGTGTAACCTTAGGCTTCTTCAACAGCCATAAATAACCTTGTCAACAACAAGCATGTGCAGCATATGGGCTTCTTCAATTGGCTGCGTTACGCACCAACTGCACTGATTGGAGACTGTAAGTGACTGGTTTGAAGCGCAAATTTCATCCATTCAACTGAACTGTAGGCTATTCTGTGGTAACTGGACTCTATCGACCAAATGAATTACTTTTGCTTCGTTTGTTTTGGTTTCATCAATTTGTGCAAATGGAGGAGGAGGACAGACCTCCTCTCATCATGCGTGCGATTTGGGTTTGCGCGATTCAGGTTTCGGAGCGCACCTTCCATGAGAGAGACGCAACAACTGTTTGTCTGTTTTGGAGGTGCAAAGAGAAGGTGGGAATAGATCTTTCCTCACAAAGACTGTCACACTGGATGTTTGCGAGTACATTTCCCAGCCCTATAAGGCTGGTAGAGGTGTGCCCAAATTCAGAGCGCACTCCACTGCGCTTTGCCACCTCGGTGGCGCTCTAGTCTGGGGTGCCAATGACGTGATCTGTAGTTTGCATTATTCGTTTTGGAATACTCTATTGAGGAATATACTGCATGGGATTTGGACTCAGAATAATTGCTATAATTGCCACGGCATAATTGCCACGGAGAGCTCAAACCTTCGTCTTTCGTGTAAATGTTTTTTTTTTTTTATTAAACTGTTAGGGATTCCAATCCCTACTAATCTGCTGGCATCAACAGCATGAGTGCATGAAACAGACAGACCTGAGCTCCACAGCAGTCACAACCCAGTCCAACTCTGGAGGAGGAGAACTTACTTTACTCTTTTATAATATTCTCTGCCTTCTTTAACTAGTTTCTGTGTTATTCACCAAGTTATACTTTTGTCTTTACAGCTGCAACTTCCACAGCACCAGCGTACTTTCAGAGAAGCGACACCCTAACAATAACAGCGCAAATGTAAAACACAGGAGAGGTAAAAACAGATGAAAAGGCCAGCATAGCAGTGAATGGTGTCTTACTTCTCTAGAGCAGCCATGATCAGTGGAGGAAGCACCAGGATGGGCATGGGCAGGACCACTCTGGTCAGGGCCGTCTCCAAAAGTGCCTGTCACAAAAAAATCGCTTTTTCAAATTAAAAATTTAGACTATGAGGGATTTCTGAAATATTACAAATATTACTCTACTGATCGGTAACAGCAGTACTGTGCAGATAAATGGGGACATACATGCCTGGCAGCCACTCTGGATGTTCCCACCACGTTGCCGTTGTCGTCGAGAACGCTGATGCCGTCCGACAGCTCAGAGTGTCTCATGAGCACCACGTTGCAGACGTTTGCTGTCGCTGTGAAAAACAAAAACACCTTTTAAAATATGAGCAACTCTGTCGGAAGACAGCGATATGGAGCAAGTAAACTGGGTTTCACTGATTGTTAAACACACTGGAATTGTCAGCGTTTCTGTTCAGGCGCTACCTCATCCCTTCATATTCCAACTTTTCAGACTGTTTCCAACATGAGCTTGATAGATATTTTGTTTCTTTTAGAACAGACTCAAAAGATTTAGACAGGCTGCTATAAGTTTTGCATGTAGATGCACCAAGTGGCGTGAAAATATCTGAATTTAATAAACTATTTTTTGTGTCATCAAATTTCCTGTGGCAGTAAAAAAAAAAAAATCACGACTACAGTTTTAGAAAACAGAGTTGTATTCTGGTGAGCTGATGGATTGGATGATGTCAGTGAAGATCTAATTCAGGGGAAACACCAGTACATTAGATTTAATGTGATTTGGCTCAAAATAATTTAGAAACATCCACCGATAGGTAGTCAGACTCCAGGAATAGAAAAGACACAGACACAAACCTCTGGTTCAGGTTCATATGAAGTTTAGCTAATACAACAATCAAAGAAGTCAGAGCACTGACCCCTGTGGCCTCCCAAAGGTAAAAGGAGCAATGAGTTGCTCTTTACATTTAAACCAGGAGTCATTTAAGGATTCACTAATTTGCCCAACAGCACACAACACAGTATTGTTTTATCGCCAACTCCTCTACACACCAAACCCCCACCATTACACCCACTTCATTATATGTTGTGTACAACATATTAAACTGCTGTTTACAACATATTAAACTGTTGTTTACAACATATTAAACTGTTGTGTAAAACATATTAAACTTTTGTGTAAAACATATTAAACTGCTGTTTAAAACATTAAACTGTTGTTCACAACAGGAGGTAACAACAGCATACTTAACAATGGCTCATGTTGGGGAATTGCAACAAAGTGGAGATTTGATGCAACGCGTTGGGTTCCAGATTTTATTCTAGTAAATCTACATTTTAAACTCATCTGAAATGACCCACATTGTGAAACACAATTGCCTCCCATCAAGAAGGTTCATGGTTTAAATCTCGCCGGGGTCCTTCATGCTGCATGCTTTCTGCGTAAAATGCCTTGAGATAACTTTATAGTGAATTAAAAGGATACAAGTAAAGGGAATTAAAGTAATTTAGTATTATTTTAAGAACTTTGCATCAAATAACTGGAAATGCGTCTCTCTGAAAAGCACAGAGCCCTGCTGGTTGTACTCACAGACGAACAGAAGTACACAACTGCCACGCCACAAGTCCCAAAACTAAATATCTAAGTGCGACTTTAAAAACAGACAAATTAGCTACAGACCGAGGTAGCTGGCAGGTTGACAAACAACAGCGGGCTTCTCTGATTTATTCACGAATTTCAAAATGAAGACAAAAGTATGCTAATGTGGACGGACCTTTCCTTTTGACTCTAATGGGAATAAGAAAAACTCATTTTAGAGCGTTTAGTGGTGGCGCCCCGAGCCTTTTTAATTTAAGACAACAGCGTTCAAAGTTATCTTTCCTGAGGCCCGCAGGGACGGCGCGTTGCTTTGTGACGGGAATTTAATTGTCTGAGCAAACAACTCTTTCTACCTACAAGGGATTTCTTTTTAATCCAGACCAATTAATAAAGGACCAGATTATGATTTTGGCAAGGAATGACAAAAACTCCAGCAGAAAGATCTAACTCCTAAAACCGTGTTTGTAATTATGAATGCATCGTAGATGAATGTAAAATCTGCTCAGCTTAATGTTAAAATAACTGGATGCACTTTGTAATTATTTAAAATAATTACATGCATGTACACTAATTGTAGCTGATAACTAGCAGTGTATTCATGGATATGCAACCAAGAATTTTCCACACAATTAATTCCTAAATATCACAAATAATGAGAATTATTTTCTACAACAAACAAATAAATTAAATCAAAAATAAATAAATTATACCCACAAATTTCTGCCCTCAAGTCTTCATAATTTAATTGAGTGACAGTCCGCTGCTTGATTAGGTTATTACAAATAAATCGAGCCTTAAGTAAGCAAACAAAATCAAAATGGGTGAAAATTCAAACAGCACTTTGCTTTCCCTCACTTCAATTAGCCATTTTAATTACCTTTTACGGGGCCATACACAAACAACAACAGCAACAACAAAGCACAAACTGAAATCAGGTAAATGAGGCCTTGACATAGACGCCACTTTAGGGGTAATTATCCAATTTGTTTGCAGCAGCAGAGTTCCAGCGAGCAGCCAATTACCAGGCAAAGGCTGCGCACTAGAAACCTGTTGATTTAATTAGAGGAGCCGCCATGGAAGCGAACGGGAGGTGGGAGGACAGGCAAACAATTTAATTATGAGCCAGCAGCCCCGGGGCATTGTGGGACACGGGTCTATACCCCTGGGTGTGACTGTGTTTGCAGGAGCGGTGCATGAAAATCAGCTTTGTGGCTCCACACACATCTGACAAAGCATGTTCTCAGCATGTCTCCAATGCTGCAGAGACACAAAAAAAAGACTGAGGGAGAAGGATGAAACAAAACTGCTGGGTTCTTGGTTTTCACACAGAGATTTATTATGATCACAGCACACTAATAAGAGGTATTTACAACCCCGAGGATCAGAATGAGTTTGGAGAACCCACGATGGAACCGTCCAGGCTGATGCATCGAGAACAATTAGAACCCGTGTCCTTTTCAGAACGATACTCGTCCACAAATGTCCCATAATGCATCTGGAGTGGCAGCTCAACGTGCATCTAATCAAAGTTAACATTGCTGATGTGTCACTGAGCTTTTCCAACTTACCCACAGCAGGGAAGGGAATGAACCTCTGCACCAAAAGCCTGGTGGTTGGACTGAAGCGGCTCGCTTTCCGGGTCAAAACGTTCAGCCCGACCTGAAAGTAAACACAGGTCTGATACGTTAGACGTGATACCAGTAGGAGACAGGCAGCGGAAATTAGGAAACCTTCCTGCGTCAGAAATAGAACTGGATGCAACGTCTGTAAACTCATAACTGAATCATGTTGTATTTCAATACTAAAAGGTTGTAGTGAGTGGGGTTTAAGTGCTGAGCTAGCCCAGCAACACACGGCTTCAGCCCGCCGCCCTCCCCCGCCCCGCAGGGGGTCGTCACCAGAATGGACGTTTAATTGGAGAGCTCCTGCCCCCCCCCGCCGGCCTGCCGTTCCTCCCTCCAGACGCCCCACCACTTTTTTCTGTTCTCGCCGTCATTGTCAGGACTGAGCCCATCAGCCGGATGGAGCCCAGCAGGACCAGTAATTGGCTCGCTTTGAGGTCCCCGTCGGCGCTCAGAGTTATGTCAGGCAGGTGTGTGAACGCGCCTTCTAATCCCACGACATCCCAGACAGTGATGACTAAGTAACAGGGTGTTAGTAAATGGATTACGCTGATGTTCAGCTTCTCCAAATCTAAACGTCAAAACCGTTAAATATTTAAGGCCGCATGTAAAAAGCAATTTAGACAACATAAGTGCAACTCTGAAGCAACGTGAATTGCGTTTTCCTGCTGCGGTGGTTGACTTCGTACGTCTCGAGCAGGCACGTATGTAGCCACACTTTTCCATGAGCACCACCACCACAACAGCCAGCTGAAGCACAAACTCTCAACTCGTATGGTGGCAGCCACCGCGTTCAAGTGGCAGGATGCCCTGGCTGCTCGTCACAACGCACCTTTCTTCATCACTAAATCACACTATTTTTGAGTATTAGGGCCATGCAGGAGAAAAAATATTTGAGAGAAAAAGATTTTTTTTTATAGTGCACTTTGAGAAAAAAGTCGAAATGTCGAGAAAAAAGTCGAATTGTCGAGATTAATGTTGAAATACAATTTGGTGAATAAAGTGTAAATGTCCATCGGCCCATCAAATCCAGTTAAGAGAGCGACTGACAGCTCTGCAGCAGCAGCCGTAACTAACTAACTAACTTACATCCTGGAGTGGAACGTTAAGGGTACGTTTCTGAAGTTATGCAACTGCATATGTGTGATATGTGTTTCTAATCAATATCGTAAAAAGCCAATTCCTGTATTCTGAACCTTGTTGTTCAACTATATTAGGAAATTTTGACTTTTTTCTCAACATTTCGACTTTTTTCTCGAGATTGTACTTCAACATTAATCTCGACATTTCGACTTTTTTCTCGACATTTTGACTTTTTTCTCGAAGTGCATAATGAAAAAAAGTCTTCTTCCTCTAAAATATTATTTTTATTTTTCTCCTGCCTGGACCTAATACTATTCCGTAATTTCCTTACCGATAGCAGTGGATACACTTTAATACACATCCATCCTCCTGCACGGTTTCATCTTTCCACTAATCTTTCCACTGAGCAGCGCAGCAACCTGGGCGATCTGTCATTCAGGTGGAAGGAAGGGTTGGGGGGGACAAAACCGCCAATACAATTTTAAATGTTAAATGTTAAATGTTGCAGAAATTGGTTTCCTCACAATGTTGGCATTTCAGAGATTTCAGAGAAGTTGTAGAAATGAGCGAAGAAAAGAGACGGAAACTAACTTCCATCTTAGCAGCTGAGGTGTAGTTTAGTAAATCTGCTTTTTACCTTCCACCTTCGTTACCATTGCATTTTAACTTTAATTACAGTCTTTTGCTTATTTTAGCAATTTCCAAAGGTTTTTTTTTTCCTCAAATTGATAAAAACCTTAATGTTCATTAAAATAGTTTGTCACCCCCAAGAAGACGATAGCTACCAGAATATCTGCAGATCTTTGAGAGCACGTAGATGAAGATGTACAACACCTTCATTCATCTGGGATCTAATGAATTAACAGGTTTTAATGACATTTTAAAGTTTTAAAAAGTCATTAATATACTGTAATTGTTTTCGCTGTTAGGGACCAGCGGGACACATCTCCTTGTTTTATTTAGTTTGTAAAAAGATACTTGGTTTTGTAGAGTCCACATCAAGACGAATACACACACACACGTGCCTTTAGCTGGTAGGTTATTACATTATAATTAAAAACAGAACCTACTCAATTTTAATTACACTTTTAAGCTGTGTAATTTGCTTCAAAAGGGTGCGATTGTGCAGCATGTCCTTGTGTTTTAGTTCTTTCCCGTTCCCCAGCTGCCGTGAGTGTGTGCACCTGTGTCTCAGCAGCCCTTGGGTGTAGATCTTGTCTTGACTTCCCCTCGCTCCCTGCTGGTCGTTACTGTTTTCCCATGACTGTTTCATGCCATGGTTACCATTTTGTTCCCGTACTCCCTCCTGGCTCTGTCTAGTTCTGGCTTTTTGCTTTTGCTTAATCGTGACAGAACAGTCGAGCCGGGAGGAAGGGAAAGACATGACAAGATATAGTCACAGGGCTGACGAGACACGGGTGCAAACAATCGGGGCAGATAGGAACAAGGGAGGACAGAACAGACCTAAAACACGAGGATGTAGGCTTTCAAAATAAAACAGTATACCATGGACAGATTGAAGAAGTGGCTGACACTGAGAAATCCTACCAGCGGCTGGGAAACGCTGGTGTGAAGGGAAGCACGGAGGCAATGATGGGGACATCTTGCCTTTTACAGTAACAACAGAAGTATGACGGGAACTCACAGCAATGGACACTGCACTGGTCACTGCTCCGGTGTAGCCCTGGATGAATCTGGAGACGGGGGCCGGCTGCAAGACAAGAGATTAATAACTCCACTTATAGAACGGCTCATGAAAACAATAGTTAATTCTCTCTTAAAAAAGATCTATATTTAAAACAAGTCTTAAGTATACCGACATGTCTTTATGTCACAGAGTAAACAGAAAACATTGACTACGTTTACATGCAGTCAAAATATATTCCGTTTGGCGTTTACATGATCGAATATTCGGGTTCTAAAAGGAGTAACCCAGGGGTCATATTCTGGTTTTTAAAAACCCAAATATGAGCAAATTCCAGTTATTCAAAGGGGTTATTGGTGTTTACATGGCCGTGCAAAACCGGGTTATTGCTTATATTGCTAATATTGACTGCATGTAAACGCAGTCTCTGAAACTCAGTTTGTGTTCAAAGACACCCTGGACAGCAGCTTTGCAGATCTCTCAGGTGAATTTAATCTCCCGCCTTCTCATCTCTTTCGATACTTTCAGATTAGACACTGCGCTAAAGCTTTGTTTCCAGTTTTTCCATCCTCTCCGCCGACTCTACAGTGGGAGGTGCTTTTAAACCACGATCCACTTCAAAAATCACTGATCTTTAAGGTTTACGATGACCTTCTGTCTTTCGATCTCTCTCCAGTTATTAGAGTTAGGGCTGCCTGGGAAGATGAACTGGATCTAAACTTGGAGGATGACTGGTGGGACGCTGCTCTTAAAAAAATTTACACAAGTTCATCCTGCGCTCGTCTTACACTTATACAGTTTAAAGTACTGTTTAGAGTCCACTTTTCTAAAGCTCGACTCTCACAGATCTATCCCAGTGTCACTGACGAATGCGACAAATGTCATGCCTCGTCCTGCAATTTAACCCAAATGTTTTACTCTTGCCCACTACTTTCTCGCTTTTGGTCGAATTATTTTGACACCATGTCAAAAACACTCTGGGTGAATATAAAAGTCTCCCCCCATGTTGCTATATTCGGGCTCCCAGAGGACCATGGCCGGTTTACTTCAAATCAAATAGACATTCTGGCTTTTACTTCCTTACTGGCAAGACGCCACCTTCTTCTCCACTGAAAGTCGACTAAGGCTCCTTCTAGTACCCAGTGGCTCAACGACACCATGTTTTTTCTGAAGCTGGAAAAGATTAGATATGCACTGAAGGGTAGTTGTAAGAAATTTTATAATAAGTGGCTTCCCTTTCTTACATTCTTCCACTCTCTCCAGTCCCTGCCTCCTGATTGACGGATCCCCCCCCCCTCCCTCTCTTCTTTCATTCCTCTCTTTCTTCCTCATTATTATTTATTTATTTACTTTTCCTTTGTTTTGGGGGTTTGTTTTTCTTTTTTTTTTCTCTCCCCCTTTTTATTCATCTATTTTTTAATTTATACTGTGCAGCTTTGATACTTAAATATTACTTAGAATAATTTCCATTTATTTGTCATTATTTTGTGTGGATTTTTTTGTTCTGTTGAATAAAAAAAAAAAAAACATCCTAGGAGGTAGACTGTATGTTCTGTATGTTGTATGACTGTATGTTCTACTGTGCCTTACCCCCTAATAAAAATATTAAACTAAAGAAACCCTGGACAGATGTGTTGATGTCCCTAGTCACGTATCAAAACTTTTTTCTTGGTTGTTTCGCCATAGTTTCCATCACAGGCGTCTTTATTTAGTTAATTTCTAGTGCGGTATCGTTGTAGGTGCTATGCCGGACATGGACCAGTCAGAGCAAAGGAAAGTTGTCTCAGAAAGCTATAAATAAGCAGGTTAAAGGTGGTTATAAGACCGTCTCCAAGCAGCTTCCTGTTCCTGACACTCAACCAGCAAATATGAAAACGTAGAGGGTCCATGGGACTGTGTCCATCCTCCCAGGACCACGACCAGGACGGCAAGGAGAAATCAATCAGCTGGATATTTCACACTTGCAACAAATCTGTCCACATGTGTTGAGAAGTGCCGGTCTCTCCGGTCCAGCAGCGCTACCTTGGAGGCGTTGCGGTTGCAGTAGTTCACGCAGGCGTTGTGACTCTGGTTCAACCACTGAAAGAAGGGAACAGGGTGGAGATAAGGTCAGATCAGGGGTAATTGTGCTTGTAACTTCTCACAGAAGTGTTCCAGTACAGCCCATACCTGTCAAGTCTCCCGTTTTTGCCGGGAAACGTATTTTACCCCTCTTTCCCGCCGTCCTCCCGTATTAGTATTTTCCCGTAAATTTCCCGTTTTATAATATAATAATTTTTAAACTGCAAACAGAATTGTCACCAGCCTCGCGAGAACTGCCCCCTGCTGTAGCCTGGGGGGCAGTTCTCGCGAGGTTAGTGGTCAAATCAGAGAGATGGATAGATGGAAGATGTTTCTGCCCAAAAAGCGAAGACTTCGTGTTAATATCTCTAAAAATGGGAAACTGAATTTACTTTCCTAAAGATGAGCAGGACGGGGCTCAGAAACATGCGTCTGTGTTGTCATTAATGCCAGAGAGCCACATGAGTGAAAAAGACAGATTAAAAGAAAATGTAAATGTTTCACTTGAAGACAACCAATGTGTATATAAACTGAAAATGTAAAAAAATAAAAATAAATGTGCTTTAATTCCCATATGTGTTTTCATTTAGGCTCTATTATAGGAATTACATACATAGGAAGTACACAGCATTTTAGTGTTAACAAAGGTCATCCTATCAGGCTACAAGCACATAATTGTAGTTTATAAGTGGTTGACAGGTAGTTATTTTGGATTTCTCCTAAATCTGTCTTAAAATGTAAGATACTGGACTTCGGTTGGGCTGGTGGGACAGTGGAAAATTTCCCATATTTTTAAATCCAAAACTTTACAGGTATGGTACAGGCCCATTTAGTGTGTTTCTATGAGAATCGCCTCTATGGATTTTGAGGGCCTCCGACACAGCGGCGACATTTTCTGATGCTATTTTACATAAAATGATGCATTTTAATGGTATTTCTGACTCTCATTACCATATTTGTGGAAGAAGAAAATCATGACAGTTGACATGTCCAGTAGGGGAATAACTGAGCAACGAATACTGTCTGTGTGAAACCGCAGGGACCGAACCATTTTACATAAATGATGTTTCCAAAACAAATAAAGCTGTTGTTAACAGGACATGGAAAATAAAAAAAATGTGTGATTATATCTTAGTTAATAACTTAGTGTTGTTATTTTTTCTGTCTTACTATTTCATCATCATTGGCCCCCCTCAATCACGGGCCCCTAGAATCCGTCTCCTTTAACCCCCCCCCCACCTTTTAGACGCCACAGACAATAGTAAACATGTAGAGAGATCACTATTTTAAAAATGACACCCTAGGAATTAATTGTTCGCTCTTGGAGAACAAATATCTGATCAAATACTAAGGGTTAAGCTCCACTTACTGTTTAACTCTCACTCTTATTGTGCAAATTAAACAGAAACGGTCCGACATGCGTAGTTTAATATGATCTATTTATCCTTTGGGGAGTTTTTGGGAGTCTTGGATTTGAGTGGTTGCCAGGACGACAGGTAGAGGAATTGTAGAGAAAGCTACCGTTCAGAGAAATGTTAATTAAAGTGTGCCAAGTTTTTTAATAGAAGACTATAGTCACGTGAGGATCATGTGGGGAGCATGAGTTACCTGCCAGAAGACGGTTGACAACAGCGTTTGATTCGGGAGGAGGAGGCCGACAACCTGCAGGGAGGAGAAGAGAAAACAGAGAATCCTCTTCAGGCCGGTGAAGACTGTCCAACAAGACTCTCTGTGTCTCGTACGTTATGATGAATGTTGTATGACGACTAGTAAAAGTCCTACCACTGGCGTGCCAAACGGGATAAAACCTGGGGAAACAAAGTCACGATTATATCGCATGCATTTTACTGTTCGGCTTCACTTTTTTATAGCTATCATTATAGCTATAAAATATAGCTCTCAGAGGTAATTTTTCACTATATAGACAAACTATGGTAAAAGAATGGTGATGTACAGAGCTACGTCTGCATGGAACCCTCTTCCCAAACACTTTAAGCAAACTATTAACATAAAATAATTCAAATTGTTAGTAAAGAAACATCTCTTGAATAGATACATATAAAACTTATTTAATTATTATTAAATAAATAAATAATGTAGATAGTATATGGGTATGTGTATATATATATATATATATATATATATATATATATATATATATATATATATATATATATATATATAAATGAATATTTATTAAAAATGGTTATTGGTGCAAACTATGATAACTATACATTGCTTGAATTTGTTTGGTATAAAATGTATGAATATGTATTGTTTTTATTTATATCTAAATGTTAAACGGAATTACTTTTTATTTTTTCTTTATTTTCTGTTTTTCCTTTCTTTTTCATATGCTACCTCTTTAGGTTTGCTTTAAATTTTTTGTTGTAATATACTTTGTATTATGTGTCGGACCCCAGGAAGAATTAATAGTTTTGTAGTAACAGTTTTGCTGTAGCTAATGGGGATCCAAATAAAACTATCTTTATAACATCGATAGCCGCTTTCTTCAAAACTGCCCCATTCTTCTTAGGAGTTCATTTCTCTTTCTCTTGACAACGGCGCTAGTCTGCGCGGCCCAGAATGATCCGCACATCCTGGCACTTATTCCCATTTTTCTGACACGTGTATGTTGGTCCTATCAAGCTAATTGCGGCCGTCTTTTCCCCTCTTCCCGCTGACGCGCACCTCACGCAGGAACGGGCTTTAAAATAAGGCCGAACCGGAGTGTCACGGCAGGAGAGAGGTTTTAATCAGCCCCCAGCCGAGTGTGACCTTTCCCAGGCCGAGACAACCCGAGGAGCCCCACCGAGCCGTGACAGTTCCCAGGGCGGTGACGCTCCCGTGTTGGACCACATAACAAGCCCCTCGGCCCCACATCCCACGAGATGTCCACACCCAGCTCTACCTGACATCCGAAAGGGCATGGGGATCTTCTCCTCCGTGTCGGGGTGGATGACGGCCTGTAATAACATAGCAATGGTTGAAATCAGACCATAATTAGACGTTTATTAGGCAATTCGGGAAAGTAGAGTTGTTGGAATTAATATCGCCGTCATTACCGTCAAACATGGCACCGGAAACGAGCCGAAGTGGCTGAAGGAGGTAACTGTTACCAGTTTAACTGATTCAGATCAGTAAAACCAGCAGCTACATTTCGGTCAAAACAGATTAGATCTGTCCACGTCTCGACATAGTTGTTATTTTTTAACAACTTCTGCTTTTTATTATTTTACCTCTTTTCTTATCATTTTATTTCATTCTATTTATTATTTAAGCGTACTCTTAAATTAAATATTTATGATTTTCAAAAAACCAGTGGTTACACTAGTGATGGATAAGCCCTGAATGCAGGCATTGTGACGTAGAATTGTCAAATTGGTTTAATTCACCGCACAAATCGGCACAGATTACTTTTGTAATACAGTATTTGTCTGGTCTTTGTACGTTTGACCATATAGAAACGTAATTCTCCTCAGTTGTGTGAAATAAGACCTGGAAACAGGCATTGTGGCATAGAATTGTCAAATTGGTTTAATTCACCGTAGGAATTGTTACAGATTACTTTTGTAATACTGTATTTGACCCGGTCTTTGTATGTTTGAGCATATAGAAACGTAATTCTTGCCATTGTAAGAATGAGATGTACCTGCTGTACTCTACTGCCCTTACTTTTTAACAACTTGTGCTTTTTATTATTTTACCTCTTTTCTTATCATTTTATTTGTTATTTACTGTTTAATTTGTCTTGCTGCTTTTAATGTTGATGTAAAACACTTTGAATTACCTTGTGTTGAATTGTGCTATACAAATAAACTTGCCTTGCATCTGAACACCTGACCACGTGTCTACGGGAGAATCGAACAATAACGGTTGAGATCTGTTAAGTTCAATGAAGGGTGTTGTCCACCTCCACCTGTCCTTCGGAGCTACAGCGTCAGTTTGGTTGATCTTTTCACCGGCACCACGTCACATCCATCAGATCCTAGCGATCGGGGTCCCAGCCGGGCGAGTCTGCGGGTTAGTGTTGATGCAGAGGAACGGCACATCAAAGTCTTACCTGCTTTATTTTCTGGGCCGTCCAAAGCTGTGGAAATCAGAAGAAAAACGTCTTTCAGATGTGGTTTTTAAGCTACACAGGGACACTTAACACATGCCTTTGCTATGTGTTTGGATTTCATCAGATGGACAGACACACGCTTTAGTGTCTGTTATGCTCCGCTGAGACCAGGGAGACTCACTGAGCTGATCTTAGAGAGTTTACCTGAGCATCTGTTACTCCTGGAGGCAACGTTCCCCGTCTGAAACGGTCAAGCAGCTCCACGCACTCCTGCAGCCGTTTCTGACGCCACAGAAAACAGAGGACACAGGGAACAGTAACGTTAGAACCATAACATTTTAGCTGATTCCTTTTAGTCTTTCTTGTATACACTTGTTTTAACTAGCTGTTCTTGTTGTTTTAACCCAGGTCTTGTTGTTTTAAGTTGTTCTTATGTTTGTTTTAGCAGGTCTTGCTTTCTAGACCTACTTTTAGGATTTTATGTTATACTTTTATACTCTTTTAGTGTGTATTTTAACCTCATAGCCTATCTTATCCTGCTTTCTTGTAGCTTTTAGCTCCAGTGATTATTCATGGGGAGCCTCCATGCAGGGAATAATTAGTTTTATGTTTTGCTATTGTTTGTTTGTTTGTATGTAGGACAGGCATTAATATAAGCACTATGCTTCTGCCTGTGCCTTTTCAGTCACTATTTTGCAATAATGTTTGTGTTCAATGTTTGTAGAGTGATGTGACTGAATAAAGAATTTCAATCAATCAATCAATATATGCATGAAAAGCGCTATATAAATAATTGATAATTGATTTGATTTGATTCATGGATCCATGTGTCAGAGTAGCAAACACTGCAGATCTGCAGCTACTGAGCAGTTTTCTGATCACTGTCTAATGCAGATCATAACAGGTGGTCATGTGGACTAATTCATGCTAATGAGCTTGACGGTTAGGTACGTGTGTGTGTGCATGTATATTTGTGTGTGAGGTCATGCGTGCATGCAAAAATCACAGTCTTCCCTGTTGTCACTGGGGCAAGTTGAGGCTACGTCTGGCCCAGCAAGGTGAAACCTGTGTGCATGTGCATGTGTGTGCATGTGCATGTGTGTGCATGTGCATGTGTGTGCATGTGCATGTGTGCGTGTGTGTTTGCACTTTCCACTCCCCACAGCTGCCCCATATGTCCGCTGCTCGTCACGTCCCAGGGGCTGCCTCCGCTATTAGTCAACAAAAGAGCCCACTAACAGCTCCATTACCCTCAGCGCCACAGCTCTGATGGTACCAGGAACAATCTCCCACAACACACCTGACGACCGCGGAAATGTTACGACAAGCCGAGCCGCCTGCATGCGGCGCAAAGGTCAAACAAAGGCAGAGCCGGATTAAATAAATGGACTACACTAGGCAGACTGTGATTTTCGGGCCCCCCTCAATCGATGTTATTTATGAAATCTTAAACTTACCAAAGTTACTAATAAAACTTAATTCACATTTTACATAGCATAGTCATAGTCAAGTTGGTTCTTTATATTCCAAAATAAGTCATGTGTTGTATATTAAACAGTCTATCAGACTATTTTTAGATTTTTATTATTTATACGTTATTACAATGCTCTATTAAATGCTGCATTCTGCAGAAAATCTTAATTAAATGTGTTGATTAAATTGAATAGTTAAATAAGAAGTCAAATCTACAAAGACCAATACAATTTGCAGTAAGACAAAGTGTGCTGTAGTATGTATGTCTGTATGTGTATATGTATGTATGTGTATGCGTATGCAGAGCCGTTTGAGAGATTTGCGAGGCCCTGTGTGAAATAGCCAGGGTGGCCCTCGCGAAATTTTTGGGTTTTTCGGGTCGGATCTGGTGTCTCTATGCGCAATTTTAACTCTCCAATTAGCAAAATACTGGATACCTTCCCCTGCCTCATCATCATCTGGGCTTACCTCGACGCGGGGCCCCACGGCTGCTTGAGACCCGGGCGGATCGGTGATTTTTGTAACAAATTTATCAAACGTGCCTTTCAGAGAGGCATTAAACTCTTCCATTGTCTTTAGTTTTTTTCTTTTTTCATCCCCTGATCGAAATTTCCTGAATCTGTCTTGTTTTCTCGACATTGTGTGACAGTTTGTTCCACCTCCACCCGTCTGGATCAGAGCAGCTTGTGTCTGCGCTTGGTCTGATCATTGGATTGAACAACAGACACGCGTCATCATTGCACATATATTTATTGATATGCACAGACTAGTACACATTTAGGTCTGTAATGGAACGTGACTGTTGATATTTATAAAGAAAAAAAAAAAAAATAGGGGAAAAAAAAACGGCCCATAGCGCCAGGCCCCTTGGGGCGCCAGGCCCCGTGCGGTCGCACGGATCGCACATCCCTTGCGGCGGCCCTGTGCGTATGTATGCGTATATGTAAATATGTATGTATACTAAATATAGTAATAATGCACATATATATATGCCTTAGGTTTTTACCGGCATGTTATCAACCATTAATATGTGTGCAGACAAAAAAAAAAAAAAAAAACATTTTTTTTTTTTTTTTTTTTTTTTTTTTCCCCTCTGTCTGGGCCCCCCCCCCTGTCGGGCCCTAGGCACGTGCCTACTCTGCCTCTCCGTTAATCCGGCTCTGAACAAAGGTCTGCTGTTTGTGGCCTTTAGGCCTCAAGCACCTGAACCAGAAGCATTTCAGCAGCTTAGGAAACACTGCAGTTTCTGTAAAGTTTTTAGACTTCAGAGTTTAATCATAGTTCTGTATAATCAAAGTTAATCAAAGTTCGGTATAAAAAATGTGTGACTTTATGAGAGTGAATAAAGGGAATGAAAAATCTAAAGGTTTCCTACTCAAATACAAGGTCAGTCATCATGACAACCTTCAGTCTTTGGTGGGTCCGAGTCTGGAAATATGCATTTTACTGTATTTCTGCGTTCATGTTCTGTGTTCATGTGTGTCCTGCAACGTCACACCCCTCATCCTTTCCTCTTAATGTTACACTGCATTTGCTGCAAGTTGGACAACGTAGCACAAAACTGCAGGACCGATGCAGGAAAAGGAAACGTATCGGAGCTGAGTTTAAGTCCTAAACCTGCTGCTACGAACAAAGCTGTACACTAAAATCACTGGTTTACAGGGATCATATGGAACACACCTCCCATAGAGAATAATCAATATACAGGACTGTCTCAGAAAATTTTAATATTGAGATAAAGTTCTTTATTTTCTGTAATGCAATTAAAAAAACTAAAATGTCATAATTCTGGATTCATTACAAATCAACTGAAATATTGCAAGCCTTTTATTATTTTAATATTGCTGATCATGGCTTACAGTTTAAGATTAATATTCCCAGAATATTCACATTTTTTGAGATAGGATATTTGAGTTTTCTTCAAAATCATACTTTTGATGCCAATAAAATACCCCAAATTTCAATTCCATATCTAAGGAAGAGGATTAGGGCCACTGAAGGAAAGAAATGAAAGTTTCACTTCACTTCACTTTATTAATTAGGTTTGCAGCAGATATAATCATTCAGCACACATTCATCATACAGCTACGTTCAGACATAAGACCATACATGATGTGAGCAGAGGAAAACTACATCAGATGCACCAAGCTCATAGTCCACAGAACACAAGGAGGGAGAAACAATAAAAAGGGAGACTACCGATCAGCATAAATAATTTTAAATACATTTCAACAACACAGGTGGCAGCATGAACCAAGTTCTAAACCACAGAGCCACAATTACCCCCTCTTCTCTGCAGCGTTCAAAGCCTTAGTGGAGAGAGGCACTAAGGAAAATGTATATCTGTTTTTTGTAGCTTAAAGATTAAAGTCAGAATTCTGCCTTTTTTTTCAGAAACAAAATAAAAATCCTCCTGTTAATTTTGTTTTTTGTTTTAGTTTTCTTAAAGATTAAAGTCAGAATTCCGACTTTTCTTTAGAAATGAAAAAAAAAATAACTTTTTTAGGTTTCTGAAAAAAGTCAGAATTCTGACTTTTTTCTCAGACTTCTATTTTTTTCCTCCAGTGGCCCTAATGGTCTTCCGTACATATCAATCCACAATAAAAACAACTGATGTGAAGAACCAGCAGCATGTTTCTCCGCACTACCAGCATGTGGGCACAAAAGGATCGCTTGAACATACCGTAAAGAACGGCATCGTATTATCTACTTTCCAGTGCAGGAGGAATGCTTTTAGCTTATGCATTATACACGAACAAGCTTTAAAGAAATTAAAAGCAGCATTATCTGCTCAGACGTCCGTCTAGCTCCTGAACAGCCAATCAGAGCTCTCTCACACACACAGACCTGAGCCCGATTCAACATGTTGAGTTGGATGAAAAAGCGGGAACCGGCAGATCTGAAGGTGTTTTTCCCTGTTATTCAACAGTCACCTGTCGGTTTTGAGTTTCAGAGCCCTGAAGAGTTTGCTGCATCCGTCCCTAAAAACATTTCACTGAGGTGCCATTCAGGGAAGTCGAGTCAAACAAACAATTAGACCCTTCTTTTACTGACTGCATTTGCGTACCTCTGTCACAAAGAGTGTGCTGGGGTCGATCACGTCCAAGAAGTGCCGGAACCGTCCAAAAAAAGTGTCCTGAGGGAAGAAATGCATTAAATTATTCAATTAACTAAAGTGCAACTTCAATTCCCCAAAAAATCCGTCTTACTTTTTGACTTAAATACATTTCAGACCCTGTGCTTCTTACTTTTACGTGAGTCAAGAAGTTGAATCGGTACTTCCACTCATACCCGTCTATCTGTTCCTGTACTTCTTCTTACGGTACTTTTGCCACCTCTGGCAGCGGGGAGAAGCTGTTGGCTTGAGTTAGTTATGGAGCATTAGCGCTACACCAGCGACTGGTATCTAATCAGTACCAGCATCAGGTGACACTTGTGCCCAGATACCCAGATCGATGGTATGTTGTTCAATGGTGATTTCCAGAAGTGGTTCTTAGACCACGCAGGGATTTCTGTCGCAGATTCATACTTTTCCTTATTTCGGTCTCCTGAGAACGGAATAGTATTAGGGGCAGGCAGGAGAAAAATAAAAATAATATTTTAGAGGCGGCAGATTTTTCTTTCATTATGCACTTTGAGAAAAAAGTTGAAATGTCGAGATTAATGTTGAAGTACAGTTTCAAGAAAAAAGTTGAAATGTTGAGAAAGAAGTCGAAATGTCGAGGATAATGTTGAAGTACAATTTCAAGAAAAAAGTTGAAATGTTGAGAGTAATGTTGAAATACAATTCAAGAAAAAAGTCAAAATTTTGTGAATAAAGTTGAAATGTTGAGAAAAAGGGCGAAATTTCGACTTTATTCACGAAATTTCGACTTTTTTCTCGAAATTGTATTTCAACATTATTAAAAAAGGGGTGTCGCCGTCTCACAGCAAGAAGTTCCTGGGTTCGATTCCCGCCGGGGACGTTGTGGGCGCTGAAGTGCATGTTAGTTCCCCCATGACTTCAGCTCCCACACCCTGGGTGGGGTTGGTGAAAGGGCCTTTCTGTGTGGAGTTTGCATGTTCTCCCCGTGTTCCCTTGGGTAGCTAATGTGAGCTACCCTCACAAAAACATGCACACAGTCCTGGGCTACACATGCCCCCTCTGGCCAACCGGGGCGCCAGATGAGGTGGGGAGGAAACCCAACCCTGTCTGGTGAAAAGATGCAGCCTGCTCAGTCCTCAGGTTAAGGAGACGACCTGAGCTCAGTGTAGGGCCCTCCCGGGGTTGGTAGACTGTTACTTAGGTAGGAGCACTGTTTAAAAAAAAAAAAAAAAAAATTCAAGAAAAGTCAAAATTTTGTGAATAAAGTTGAAATGTTGAGAAAAAGGGCGAAATTTCGAATTTTTTCTCGAAATTTTATCTCAACATTAATCTGGACATTTCAACTTTTTTCTCGACATTACGACTTTTTTCTCGAAGTGCACAATAAAAAAAAAATCTTCCCCTCTCAAATATGTTTTCTCCTGCATTGCCCTAATACTCTTCCGTACCTGAGGGCCTAAAGATTGTGGACGTCCATGTCTTTCCTTGACCCGTCAACACTGAGACTTCTCCAGATTATGAGAACCTTTCCACATCATTATGCACTTTAGATGGTGAGATATTCAAAGTCTTTGCATATTTCCACTGATGAATACAGTAATCGTTCAGCAACTGGTACACGCAGTTTTTTAGATCATGTTGCCAACCCATCACAAATTAATCTAAACTAGTTGTAATATGTTCTTCCAGGTGTTTATCCAAAATTAAATCAGCTCCACTTACTTCTGCCTTTTCTTGCCCATGTCCCAACAGGGCCGGTTTCAAAGGCCTCTATGCTGCCGTACAATGTTTTAATGATCCAGTAAACATTTACTCATTATACATTATAATGAATAAATATAACAATATGAGATGCCACCTGCCTTTTTGCATCTATGATTGTATGATTCTGCTGACATTTTATTGTTTCAACATCATTAGTAAGGCTTAAAACTTAAAGCTTATTAGATGCACAATGTGTTCCCGAGTTTGTGATTAACACGCAGTCTACAAAACATCTTGAAGGGCACGGATGAGTTTAGAAAGGCCATCTACTTCACTTTTCCTCCGACACGTGCGTCAGATTCTCGGGGTGGCGGTGATTCCAGCTGTCAGCCGGGAACACGGGCCTATCAGAGCCGGCCAGCTGTTCCAACCCGCCAGGTGGAGCCTCATTAATACCTCTGGCAAACTGTTTCCTCTCTGCATCTTTTAGAGGCACAAATCCACTCACACTGAATGCAATTAATTCCTTTAATGACTATGCCAGAAATACCTCTTAATCGCTTACGCAAAACGGAGCATAAGGAGCCATTTTGACATAAAGCGACGCACCGCGCATCCTTGACAGCAACCCATCCCTCCACCAATCTTTATTTAATTACTCTAACTCCTCATTTGGATGGAAAGCTGGTATCTGACTCGCTGCTGCAGATTGTCAGTTACTGAACATACGGATGGTTGATCAAAACATCTAATGGGGGAAAAGTATTTGAAATCTGCTAAGTGTGATTCACCAGTAACATCTGAATGAATCTGTTCCAGCTGAGACCAATGAGCAGTTGGGTATGTGAACGCTGCTTACTTTTAAACAAACCCCAAGCTTTTCATTTGGACTCTTGACATTCCCTTCATCTAATTGAAATATTATAAACCTATTTACAAATAGTTTATTCTGCACTGAAACTCGAGTTTCATTGGGGTTTTTCTTACACAGCTGTCTAAATCAAAATGTAACATGAACCAGATTTCTCACGGAAAGCCTGAGTAGGATAAAGATGGTTAGGGCAGCATTTCGTCAAAGAACTCGAATGTCTGTCGCCGCTGACTTCCCGCGTGCAGCTGGACTACAAATCAGTTGTTTGTACTACAAGATCAGGATTGTTGCGTCACTGCTGGTATTTAGGACATTCTGTGCCATCAGAAGGTTTGCTGTCTCTTAGCACGCTCCTGGTACTCTAGGAAGGCTGGACAGGGCCGTGGAAGCGGACCAGTACCTGCTCCTCTGCTCAACGAGGGACAGGATGAGCACGAGCAGAACCCTAAGAAATGACCTCCAGCAGGTGCCAATTTCTCTGACCCAACACTTATGGCACTTTTCCAATAGTACCTAAGCAATCAGCAGTGTATACTAACCCAGCGTCGGCTAAATGCAGCAATAAGTTTTGATTTTGCCACTGAAACAACATCTGAAACTGGATATTCTGCTGTAAACGTCCACTTCACTCTTAGAATTTACAATTGAGGAATGCAAGGAAGTCCTACTTCTCTGACATCATCACCAAAAACAGTCTTGATGCTCGGGCCTTATCTGCTACAGTTGACCTGCGACAGGCTAACAAACCCTCCAGAGAAAATCCTAAATATTAGACAAGTAGTTGGTACATCAGCAGCAGGTTCAGCACGTGTACCGTGTCCCCCGAAAACCGGTTTAAACACCATGACACAGTTTCAAGCCATTAACCGCAAAGACCTGGAGCATATCTTACATCTCCAACAAAGTCAGCCTACCTTAAGAACATATCAAGGTTAAAAGATCTGGTGTCTTAGCAGGACCTGGAGACAGAAGTCCAGCATTCATCTGTAGTAGCTTGATTATTGTAACAGCATCTTTACAGTCCACCTTAAAAGTCAGTTATAAAACTGCAGCTCATTCAGAACTATGCTGCCCCAGTCCTCACTAAGACCTAAAAGTGGACCACATCAGTCCAGCTGTGAGGTCTTTACCCTGCCTGTCAGACTTTAAAGTTCTGGTGCTGGTCTATAAAGATCTGAATGGTCCAGAACCAGAACACATCAGGACCTCCTGACCCGGTATGAACCTCCCAGACCCCTCAGGGCATCTGGATCTGTTTTTTATCAGTTCCCAGAGTCAGAACCAGACATGAGAAGCTGCATTCAGCTTCTTCGCTTCACATGTCTGGAACAAACTCCCAGAAACCCTCAGATCAGCTGAAACACAGGTTGAAGTCTTACCTGTTCTCAGCTGCATTTTAATAAAGCTCCAAATCTGCACTGATACTTTTAAGTTTGAGTTTCAAAACCTAAAACCATATTTTAACTACTGATTTTATCTATTGTTCTCTTTTCTTTAATTTTTGTTTAACCCTTGTGCTGCCTTTGGGTCAAAAGGACCCAATTCTTCTATCCTTCCTTCCTCCTGCCATGCTCTCTCCATCCTTCTTCCTTTCCTCTTTTCCTCCTTTTTTACCCTCCTTTACTCATTTTTCTTCCTCCCTTTCGTCATTCGTTCCTTTATTACCTTCTTTGCTTTTCCTTCCTTCTTTCCTTATTTTCTCCATTCCTTCCTTCTTCCCTCCCTTCTTTCTTTCCTTTTCTCCATTCCTTCCTCCCTCCCTTCTTTCCTTTTCTCCCTTCTTTCCTTCCTTCCTTCCTTCCATCTTTCCTCCCTTCCTTACTCTCTTTCCAACTTCCTTCCTTCTTTTCTCCTTACTTCCTTCTTTCCTTCCTTCCATCTTTTCTCCCTTCCTCCCTTCCATCTTTTCTCCCTTCCTCCCTTCCATCTTTTCTCCCTTCCTTCATTCCTTCTTTTGTCCCTTCACCCTCCCTTGACCCAAAGACAGCACAAGAGTTAAACTTCATATCATGCCTTTTATTTATACTATGTGATGTTTTAATGTCTCTGTAAAGCACTTTGAATCAGCTTGTTGATGAATTGTACTATAGAGATAAACTTGCCTCACCAGCAGCTCTGCATCTCCTTCTGCAGAAATTGGCTGAAGGAGCTGGTAGCCACAGCTAACTTTGATTCACATACAGTGGGAATGTTTCTGTCAGCTTCTTGGGCAACATGGCTGCGCGCAGTACAAGGAAAGAGATTTCAAAACGGCTCCTCAGAAACCAATGGATCACAGGCCAGGAGCCACAGCAGCTGACTTCAGGGCCCTTCCCTGGAAGTCTGCCAGGACTCACAGTCACTTATTCTGTGGTGCCGCAGGGCTTGCATGACTGCAACAGCTCCAACGCAACCAGGCCACCACAGAGCCCGCGGGAACTCTGCTAGTCCTCGTTTCAGCCCCGGCGGCATTTCTGTTAGATTTCAGCTCAGTGACAACATTTGACACGGGGACGTGTTTGAACAGATTTGAAAAGAATGAATGCAAAGTAATATTTAATAGTATCATAGGTTTGTATAAGCTAGGTCAGCCAAGCTAAAATAGCAAACCTTGACTAAAATAAGGCGGCTGTGTCCCAGCGGGCATCCCAGTCTGTTTGCTTCACCCATCTGTAACAGTATAGATGGTTAGATAGTACCAGTAATGGCGCTTTTCCACTAGTAGCTACTCAGCCCGACTCGACTCGCCTCCACTCGGTTTGGTTCTTTTCCACCAGGGGTCTAACGTGCCAAGTAGATACTTTTCTGTATCTATTCTGCTGAGGTTCTAAGCTGCTGAGTCGGCTGTATCTGACATCATCACACTACAGGCCACCGATTGGTCGGGGGGTTGGAGTCAGACGTCTGAGTCAGGAGGAGGAAATCAGAGAAAGAGACTCTGACGGATTCTTGTTCATTTTATTCGACAGGTAATGGCAGCACAAAAGTCTATTTGGTGATCCAACTCTGAGGTGCAGATGTTCATAAACCTGGTGCTGAGGAGAGAATTAAAAAGGGATCTAGACGGGTGATAAGGAACGACCAGATCCACCAGGAGCTCTGTCACTTCATAGCTGCTCACGGCTTTTTACTTGATATCGAACACAAGCCACAGACCCAGCAGCACATCTATCATCTCCTCCAGGTTCTACATCTTTAGTGTTGTCTTCTTCGTTTAAATCACACAATCAAATACGTCACAGCAGCTTTGCTCCAACCTCCTACTTCTGCTCCAGGTGCTGAATTGTTATGGAAAAGAGACCAGAAAGAGTTTAGTCGAGCCGAGTAGGTACTGGTGGAAAAGCACCATAAGAAAACCTAAGAGTGACGTCACAAGTGGGTTGTGCAGTTCTTTTTTTTACAGTCTATGGTCATAAAATTATGGAGATATATTTCTTTTTTTTCTGGCTCAATCAGCAGCTCTTTAATTTAAGCAGAGGTGTATAATCCAGGTGCCATAAAGTAAAATCCAGTCCAGCAGTTGTTCCAACCATCACTAAACCAGCTCCTCTGCAGGTAGATGGGAGGTCGTTAGTGAAAACACCTGTTTTAAATGTGCAGGCTGATACAGAAACATGGCAGGGTTTTTACTTTATGGCACCTGGATTATACACCTCTGAATTTAAGTATCTGTAAAATGCATAGTCGGTCACTGTAGCATGTTAAAATGGCCCTTTAATGCATTTTCAGTAACATAATAGAGTAACATAACAGAAGTTTTACAATCCAAGAGATAAAATTCCCCAGATTCGTTTGTTTGTTTACCAAGAATAAGGTGTTTGAGATGTTTAAAAATGGCAGAGGTGTCAAGTAACAAAGTACAAATACTTTGTTACCTTACTTAAGTAGAAATTTTGGTTATCTATACCAGTGTTTCCCAACCCTGGTCCTCGTGGGCCCCTGTCCTGCATGTTTTAGGTGCTCCCCTGCTTCAGCACACCGTGATAAAAGTACCTGTGTCATCAACAGAGTTGTGCAGACCTTGGTGACAAGCTAATTAGGACCATTCATTAGAATCAGGTGTGTTGGTGCAGGGAAACATCTAAAACATGCAGGATAGGGGGGGCTCGAGGACCAGGGTTGGGAAACACTGATCTATACTTCACTGGAGTAATTATTTTTCAGACGACTTTTTACTTTTACTCCTTACATTTTCACGCAATTATCTGTACTTTTTACTCCTTACATTTTAAAAACAGCCTCGTTACTCTATTTCATTTCGGCCTTTAAAAAAAAACTATCCAGTTAAATTGCTCCATCCGGATAGAGTGAATTTGGTTGTGGTTGTTTCAGATGTTCTTGTCCAGTTTTGTTCTTACATCCGTTCCCTCAGATTCCTGCAACTAAACTTGGATGTACATTCCAATAAAGGTTAGGATAAATGATAACATGCCTCTGAAGTTTGACTTTTTGCACCATTACAATACTTATAGGCAACTAGTCATCATATCTCCTGCTCTCTGAAACACATGTTAATGCTCAATAGTACACATATATGGTTCTTTAATATATTTACATTATACTAAGATGCATTCATTTTCAATGGCTTTTGTCCTTAATGGCTTTTTTCCCCATTACATTACTTTTACTTTTATACTTTAAGTAGTTTTGAAACCAGTACTTTTATACTTTTACTTGAGTAAAAAACTCGAGTTGATACTTCAACTTCTACAGTAGTATTTTTAAACTCTAGTATCTATACTTCTACCTGAGTAATGAATGTGAATACTGAAGACACCTCTGAAAAATGGTGAAATGGTCCTTTTTGTCCGAATCGGAAACCAACTTCAGCGTCATCTTTAAACTTCCTCAGGCGCTGAGCTCAAAGTCCGCTTTTTGTTGCAACTTTAAAACTAACTCACATTTAGAGACACCGTAGCGCCAAAGCACTACTTAACAAATGCTTCGGTCCAAATGACCAATAAACAGAACGGTTTAGTTTATGTTGCTTTGACTGGATTTGATACAGGCACATATAAACATGTCATCTGTTAGGGTGTTTAAACCTGAATTATGGTACCGCGTTAAATCGACGCAGAGCCTACGGCGTAAGGTACGCGGCAACGCGCCCTGTACGGCGTACCCTACGCCGTAGGCTCTGCGTCGATTTAACGCGGTACCATAAACTATCCTTTACAGATGGCTCTTATTTAAAGCCCACGTTCACTTTCAGATACACTTTATCGACATAAACGTAAATGTACCTGGTTGAAACGCGACTTGCCGTACTGGAAGGCCGGACTTTCAGACATTTTGCTGCAAATGCAAAAACAAAACACTAAAGCAAAACCCAACTTCTTCTTCTATCAGTTTATGAAACGCTATTTTCCTTCCCTTCATGAACGCCTGCAGCGGAGGGGCTGCGCGAGTCAGCTGTCAAAGGCCGAAATGCATTCTGGGCAACGTAGTTTTGGATAGGCAACTCCACAATAAGAGGTTCACGTATTTCTTGTAATGTGACTACATTTCCCAAGAAAACGTGCTTTGTTTTTGTTATTTGGAAAGACTTCTCAAACTTGTCCATAGTAAATTATTGGAGTTGAACCAGAGGAACAGATCAAAGTGTTATTGTTAGATGATAATGATCGTGGAGATGTTTGGATTTATAGATGGAAATATAGCCCTCTAGTGGTTGTGTAGCGCTAAACTCAAAGCCTAATACAACACAATAGCTTTAATTACACCCTTAAACCATATACAGGACTGTCTCAGAAAATTAGAATATTGTGATTTTCTGTAATGCAATTACAAAAACAGAAATGTCATGCATTCTGGATTCATTACAAATCAACTGAAATATTGCAAGCCTTTTATTATTTTAATATTGCTGATCATGGCTTACAGCTTAAGAAAACTCAAATATCCTATTTAAAAAAAATAGAATATTCTGGGAATCTTAATCTTAAACTGCAAACCATAATCAGCAATATTAAAATAATAAAAGGCTTGCAATATTTCAGTTGATTTGTAATGAATCCAGAATGTATGACATTTTTGTTTTTTTAGTTGCATTACAGAAAATAAAGAACTTTATCACAATATTCTAATTTTCTGAGACAGTCCTGTAAATATCTTTGCACATCTCAACAAAACAGCATTCTTTTTTATTACGGTTCACTAATAATACAATTTTATCAGTCTGTGTTGGTGATGTAGCTACTATTGTGGACATTTAAGTGATAATCTTTAAATTTTTTTAATGTAGAGTTGTTAAATGTTGTTAATGTTGTTGTCTTCAGTAGTTGTTAATGTAGAGTTGTTAAAACCCATACTTGGGTAAAATTCTAATTGAACTAAAAAGTATTAATTGCTTTAGTCCTCTGTGTGATTTTCAGATACTTATTCTATAGATAAAGGATATCGTATCTAGGATGATGTTTGGCCTTGCAGTGTGGGACCGGTTTAACACCCTTATGCTGGGAAAATAAAACACAAATACAATAAAATAAAATACAGGACTGTCTCAGAAAATTACAATATTGTGATAAAGTTCTTTATTTTCTGTAATGCAATTAAAAAAACAAAAATGTCATACATTCTGGATTCATTACAAATCAACTGAAATATTGCAAGCCTTGTATTATTTTAATATTGCTGATTATGGCTTACAGTTTAAGATTAAGATTCCCACAATATTAAAATTTTTGGAGATTTTTGAGATTTGAGTTTTCTTAAACTGTAAGCCATGATCAGCAATATTAAAATAATAAAAGGCTTGCAATATTTCAGTTGATTTGTAATGAATCCAGAATGTATGACATTTTTGTTTTTGTAATTGCATTACAGAAAATCACAATATTCTAATTTTATGAGACAGTCCTGTAAATGACATCGAATACAGAAAATATGAATTATAGGTAGCATTGGAGTGGCTAAACTAGTGAAACAAAGAACTGCAAACATACATATTGTGAGCAGGAAACACAAAATACTCTTTATTAAATATACAAAATTTGTGAAACAGATTTGCATCACGGATTGTAAACGTTCCAATCTTACATACCAACCTGGAGCCCATTCAACCAGCTACACAACCAAAGACAAAACACAATCAGTTGGAACTTAAAAACCTTGTCAAATGGAAGACATGAAAGAGGATGGCTGTTCCTGTAAGTGCCGAGTCATATCTAATATGCTTCTATAGTCGTCTATGCTCTTGATACGCAGTCACACAGCAGAACGGAGGCGATGGCGTGGTTCTGGATGCTTTAAGCGATGAGCTCACCGGTAAATCATTGTTGCGGTGTCACGAGAGGCCAGGTGCTTAATCACAAGAGCGTTTAGAAAGTGCAGTACGGTGTAAAGTCGATCTAACTCTACCGATATCACACAGACAGGTACAGTAGAGACTTTTCTTCTGACTATTAAGTAGTGCAAGAACATCCACAAATGCTGTTAAAAGTGGCATCATATCAGAATACTTCATGGTGTATCAATCAGCTCTACAGATTAAGTTTCAAGGCTTTGTGTTTTTTTTTTTCTTTTCTTCTTTTATTTCACAGTAAAATCACTGATATTACTCATTTTTTTATTGGTATGTATACAATTTATTACTGTGCAGTGATCTAAACAATATTATAAAAAGCATCGAACCGATAAAAAAAACACAACCTTCAGTGAACAGATGGCTTTGCTCTTTCAGAACCTGCCCCCGACAACTCAAATGAAGCGCTAGAATTCTCAACGGACATGGAAACAGAACAAAAAAATAAGGCAGCGTTTGGCATTTCAATACGGCATATATGCTGTAAAACGCGGTATACGTCCCTTTGCAACACCTGGAAGCGTAATGCGTGCGGAAGCAGAAGCGGATGTGACGCAGGAACACCGAGGTGGGGGTGGGGGGTGGGGGGGTCAAGTACCGGCACGTCGCAGGAATCAGAGAAGCTGCGGCGCCCCGATCTCCATACCCAGCGATACTGTCTTCACCTGATAACGCCGTGACCCAGATGAGAATCAGTTAGCTTATGTGGCTGAGCATTGTGGGGGGATTTCAAGATGTGCCCAAGAAAAGAAGGAGAAAAAGGGGGGGGAAGAAGAAGCAGGCGAAAGATAAACAGCACTTATCTCGTGTGGAGAATAAAACCCATTCACTTGTTGGCTAAGAACACTTTTGAACATTCGTAAGCTACAATCAGTTTCCAGTGATGTGCACGTGACATGCCCGAACTCTCACGCTTCTCATTTGGTTTGCAGTTTTGGAGAACTAGTCGGAGCGCATTTATCAAGGAGTTTTTGTGGAGTTTCAATCCAAAACAGTCTTAAAAGCAACTGGGGAAAGTGACACCGAGCAGGTTTGCAGCTTTCTCCCGCTGAACCAGGATTCACCTCCCGCTGGTCCGGGTTCTGGATCGGTTTAACTCGCGCCGGGCAGTGCCGCCCTGTAGGATTATCTCTGTCAAGCCTCGGCTTGCAGGAAACACCGATTTCTTAATGGTTTGTCCTCGTTGTGCAACGCAGCACTTGTGGGGGAAGCTTCCCTTTTAACGTCGGCCCACATGTACCAAAAGCTGACACTGTAAAGAGCCAATAATCAGGACATCTGTCTTTAAAAGACAGCTGTTATTCTAACCTTTGACATGTTTCGTGGGACAGACTCTGCAGAATTGGATGAGCGACAGGTCTATCGGAGGAGAAACAACCACAAAACCATAATGAGGAGCTCCATCAGTCGGAGAGACGGTGTGGGAACTCAAATACAGCACATGTAATACCTTTGGGTTCTGATCTGATATCACATCGTGAAGGTGCCATTAGCAGCTGGGCTTGATAAAGACTGCTGTAGATAGAAACCCTACCAGCTCCTCTTTGCTGTGACAAGGTGTTAAAGTGATCTGTGAAGTGAAAATAAGGACTCAATGTTTCTAGTAGGACCTCAAACTGGAAGCATCTCCGGGGTTTGCAAACCGCCACCTGACTGTGTGAACCTGAAAACAACCTGAGGATGCGCTACATTCGGAACCGCTCGAACCAAACCTGCCACCGAGGAACGCTCTTCAGGGACAGTCAAGACTGGAAAACGTCGCCTTGACACCTCTCGGTGCCTAAATGTTTGTATCAAAAAGGACGGCATAGCAGTGAAAAGACTAAAGAGCAGTTGTGGGGGTTAGAGTGAGCGGATGCAACCCCTTCCTCTCCGTCGTCACTTGAGCTTGGAGGGTTCCTTGCGCACTTGCAGGAGGGTGGGCTTCTGCTCCATGATGCGCACCAGCAGCGTGTCGATGTAGTCCTCCAGGTCCTTGACCTGCGGCTTCAGCCTCCGCAGCTCCAGCTCGCGCTTGGCCAGCAGCAGTTTCTGGTGCTCGAACGCCGATTTCTGGTCGTCCAGATCCGCCTCGCGCTGCACCAGCAGGGCCACCAGCTCGCTGTGGGTCAGGTGGTAGTACGAGCCCGCGCCTTCTGTCAGAGACTGGGGGAGCAGAGAGAACCAGAGGAGCACACAAGGTTGGTCACGGACAGCCTGAACCAAAGATACTCTATACAGAATAGGCCTGTGTTGAAAAAAATCGATTTCCCAATTCTAAATCAATTCTCATATTAATTCCTAAAAATCGATTCATATGTCTAAAGATCGATTTTATTTTTTTCATTTTATTTATTTATTTATTTTTTTTTTTCATCATTACATTACAACTTTTGGTTATTTTTTTGTTTATCCTCAAAAAAGGAATGTTTTGTTGGACACGAGAATAATTGGTGCCATGTTTTTGCCTTTAAATATGTTTAAAGGTATGAAAACATTAAAGTGTTAGGTTATAATTGCATAAATTGTCTATATTTCATTACTTTATATGCTGTCTTGGGGTTACATTTGTAAAAAATGCTAAAAACCAAATGCTCAAAAATTAAAAACCAAAATAGACCGAAAATGGAACAAATAAAAACGGAATGTGGGAAAAAAATAAAACTGATTTCATCCGTCTCTGTTTCCTCCCTGGATCTGTTTGGTAATTCTGCTCCACACGATGTTTCTGAAAGCAGTTCTATCAGCATTCTGGGAGCTGATTGGTCCTTACAGCATCATTAGCTGCAATACTTGCTGTTGAATCTCAATATAATACTAGTATTAATATGTTGCATAACTACAGTCATATAATTCATGCAACAGCTAAAAAAACAGTTTTAATAACACTAACCCAAATCAATATTGGAATCGAATCGAATCAAATCTTGACATTTGAATCGATCCCCAGCCCTAATACAGAAGATAGCGCATTACCGTTTCTGTCAATGGTATGAAATGGTTTACACTTCCTGTCTCCTAAGTGGGCGTGGTCGCCGCTCTCCCCACATCGTTTTGGAACATACAACACTAGATACAGTACAACTTTAATATTTGCGCCTTATTTTGCCGCTCGTTTTTTTTAATCTGCTACCTTAATGTCTGATATCAACCCAGTACAAGATCATCGGATCAGTCTAATATTCTTTTTTTCCTTCCAAAAAGACTTCAATAATAACAATAACAGTATTATTAAGCAAAGAAGCAAGTTTTATTTTAGTTTTAAAGTTTATCCGATGGGAAAACGATGTTGGCAGTTCTGCAGTGACCGACGACTCTGAATCTCTGAATCAGCGCCAGAGAGGAGAGCTATGTATTATTATTATATTATATTATATTATTAGCTATGAGAGCCAAATCTCACAAGAGTGTGTTGCTCAGACAGAGACAGGTCTCAAACAAAGTTCATATTCTCCTAATCTGTTGGTCTGAAAATTGCCATTTTGGTGTCAGAATGTTCAGAAGGTTTGTGGCTTTTGAAAAATGGGTCCCATATTTACTTAGGTTACTATGGGACGAAGGAATTGGTAATAATCTGTGCTCACGTTCACTTTTCCCATAGGACTCAATAGACTCAGGACCTGCTGTTATTCTCCTAAAGGGGCGGTGGGGAAACCCACGTGACACAGATACAGGAAACCCAACCGTAGTGGGGGGTAGAGTTTATAAAACGTCTCTGCCTGAACCTGCCTAGTGAATCAACATGGAGCTGTTATCTGAGAGCAGTACCTTCCTCTTGTCCGCCTCCTGCTCGCTGATGTGGCCGCTCCTCCCCGGGTGGATGGTGGACTTGAGCTTCTCCAGGCCGGTGGCCAGCACGGACCGCTTCTCCTCGGCCAGCAGGGCGTTCGTCAGCGGCTTCACTGGGTGGGGACTGGACGGGACGAGAAGAGATGAAAACACACACGCACACACGTGATACAACACGTCTCTGTTCAGTTTCACGCTCCCAACAATATCTGATTGTCATACTGGAGGTCCCTTGTTTCTGAACATCTGAGGATAACATTTATATTATTTCAGACGGTAAAAACGCGCAACAGGCCGCTCACATCCATCCGTCTGTTACCACGGGGGTCTGCTGGGTCTGCTCTGCTCCGGGGGTGCACCCAGACAACAAACACGTACTAGAAAACTAAATCTCTACAGGTAGGACTCACCGCCTAAAAAGAGACACGCACAATTTAATTCCTGCCAAACAGGGATCCCAGCGCTCTTTTCAGGGGTTCTGACTATCAAACAGAACCCGCTCAGGTGGAACCAGGTGACCTTGGTACCGAGCTCGGCTCTCCCTGGAGATATAAATAAGGAAATGAAAATCATTTAATCTAATCTCGGTGCAGATTCCCGGCCATCCTAAAAAAAGAGACAGCGGGACATGTTTTCCTCGAGGTGTCCCCGGTTGAGGTGTCTCCCCCAGTTGAGGTGTTCCCTAGTCGAACTGTTCCCTAGGCGAAGTGTCCCCTGTCTATTCCCTGAGGTCATCTGGAACAGGCTACAGCAGACCCCCGCATCCCTAAATATTTTTTTTTCATGATTTATTTGTGTCTTTTATCATTAAGGTAGTGTTGTCCTGATCGATCGGCCCCTCGATTGATCGGGCTCGATCATGGCATTTTCAAAACATCGGTAATTGGCCAAAAAAGTATCGGGACATACCTAGTTATTAATGTTTTTAATATATATTAAATTGTTTTATATATTGGTGCATTTAACGTCACTTCCGGTCGGCGGCCAGAAGTGGCGAAGTAAGCGAAACTAACATGGTTTACATGTTTGAATTGTGAAATTTTATATATGTTAATGTTGCATTAAGCTGCTGCTATTCATTTCATGCCATTCAGAATGTTGCAATGAGGTTAAGCCAAAAGTTTGACTGGATGTCATTCAACTACCTCTTTTGAAGTTAAATTAATTTATTTTTGTTATTGCACTATTCTGCACTTTTTGTTTTAGTTTACAATTTCATGTTTTTACATTTTGTGGCACCAGTGCCGATAAGCTTTGTTGAAATATATGTCCATGTTCTCCAATGGACAATAAAAGAAACTGTATCTGATCGGTAAAAAGTATCGGAAATGTATCGGGAGCCAAAAAAAGTGATCGGATCGGGAAAAATCGGGATCGGCAGATACTCAAACTCAAATGATCGGGAGCTAAAAAAATCCTGATCGGGACAACCCTACTTTAAGGTGCTTTAGACATAAAGTTGGCTTGACTCGAATAGGAAGGATGAAGGGAGGAGAGATGATGGATCGCGCTCCTGTGCACAGACAGACACATGGGGTACAATACAATAAGCTAAAGGTTTAAACTAAGCTTTTATTCTGAAAATCCCTCATAATCCCACCAGTTTCCTTTGGAACAATGACTAATTTTGGAAACCATAGTTTCCATTTTGGAGGACAGATAAACAGCCGCTCTGTAAAACTCACACCCGACGAATCTTCTGAGACAATGACTTAATAAAAGCACAGGAAAGAGAATTTCCTCCGTCTGTGACCTACATTCGAAAGAGCTGCTGCACTAACTTTCATTTCCAGTCACTAACAGCGCTTCTTCCATTGTTTGAGGTTGTTCCCTAGACCTCCACGATGACAACAGACGTCAGGAACAGGTTCAAATCCCCCCAAAACACCTCAGAGCGAAACCAAGAGAAGGATGCACAGATTTAAGATTCCCCAGAAGAAGTGGTGAGCATTAAAACCCAAAGTACCTTAAACCCGAGAGACTGAAATGCATGCATAGGTGTAATCAGAACTGTGTTGAGGGCGTTATTACCCCAAGGTGAAGAGGAAATGACAAAACAACACCTTTCTGTCAGATTTCTGCTGGATATGTTGGCAAAGGAGTGTGGCGGTGTGACAACACGAGCTGGCCCTGTGGGGAGGGAGGAGGTCTGCATGCATGTGTGTGTTGGGAGGGGTGTGTGTGTGTGTGTGTTTGTGTGTGTGTCTGTGTTGGGAGGGGGGATGTATGTGTGGTGCAAGATCAGGGCAAAATAATAACCGTTAATTGGTCTGAGGCTTGGTTTTCCCCCCTGTTACCACAGCCAGGTCACACACAAGAAACCTACAGGAGAGTCCTGTTAACAGCGGTATCTGTGCGTACGTGTGCATGTTTCAACAAAGTGATGAAAAGCAGGAGGTCACACCACAAAAGGAGAAAGCCCACGAGAGCTGGAGGAGAGGCTTGCGGAAGCAGAGCCATGGGAGGAGACCGAGGAAACGGCGGGATAGAAATTCCTCTCCACCTCGCCACCAAGCACCGAGCATGTGCACCCTCACCTGTTCTGCTGCGAGGCCGCCTGCGGCTGCGGCGGCGGCGGCTGCGCTGGCTGCGCGGGCGGCTGCTCTGCGTCCTCCGGCCCCGGCGGTGGAGCGGTACCATGTGGAAATGCGGCTGCAACGTTTGCAAAGGGAGGGAGGGTACAGAGCGCTAGAGGAGAGCTACTGCTTTCAGGAGCAAAGGGGGTCAGAAAGGGGAAGTGGTGGGAAGACCACTGGACAGAGGTGGGATCGCTCCCAAAGGAAGGCAGGAGGGTTTCATCGAAGGCCGGCGCCAGGGTACTTTCGGACTGGGAGCGGCGTAGGGAAGCATTTTGTCCCTCCGCCCAGTTCAGCAACGTTCTTGCCAGGACCTCATGACGCCCCACCTCTCCGTCCCCAAGGCTCTTTGGATCATGTGTGATGGGAGAGTGGGGCTGTGGCACCACTACCTGGTGTCCGTCTCCCGTTGTGAACCCAGTCTCAAAGAATGTCTCCTTGTTTTCCTCAAATCTTTGTGTAATGTCTGTGTCTGTGTTTCTAGAATCCGTCAGGGCGGCTGCGTGGATGTGGCTGAGCTCGCCACAGAGCGTGGAGTTGGCAGAATGCAGCGTGTCGTTCATCTCCGAGGCGCTGGACTGCCAGGAGGACGAGTGAGAGTTGCAGGTCTGGTAATCCTGCGAGTCGGTGCTGACATAAAGGCTGCGGACTAAGCTGCCGCCACTCCGCTCAGATATTGCTGCGTGACACAAATCGCCGTCGACGTCTGGGCTGGCGCTACTCGCAATGTGACTCATGTCGAGGAACTCAAGAGAGACGTTAGACGGTGAATGTGGGTACGGGTCGGCACCCTGCTCTCCGGAGCCGGTGGGCAGCGAGGCCTGCTCCACATCAGGGGACGAGGTTGTGACGTACAGGGACGGCAGTGGGGAGGATTGTCCATCTGGAGAGCCAGGGACGTCCACGTCCGCGGCCGTGTTCACAGAGCCGTCACTTAAACCCTTAAATAGCTCCACCGGAACATCTAATCCCCACATGTCTTCAACTTTGCTTTCATCGTCCGACTCCAAAGAAGCCCCGTTTCCTCCGTCACCATCTTCATACTGGATAACAGTTTCCTGGGCAACATCAACTAGGGACGGGTCGTTGGACCCCTCAGCAATGCCGTCTTCCGACTCCGAGGACTTCACCTGATGTAGCCCAGCTGATTTAGGGGAGTTCCCAGAGCGCAGGACATTGCTTTCAGCTTCTTCAGAGGACAATGCCGAGAAGTTGTCAGTTGGAGACGGGAAACCGGAGCCGGTGGGCAGCGAGGCCTGCTCCACATTAGGGGACGAGGTTTTGACATACAGGGACGGCAGTGGGGAGGATTGTCCATCTGGAGAGGCAGGGACGTCCCCGTCCGCGTTCACAGAGCCGTCACTTAAACCCTTAAATAGCTCCACCGTTGGAACATCTACTCCCCACATGTCTTCAACTTTGCTTTCGTCGCCCGACTCCAAAGAAGCCCCGTTTCCGCCGTCACCATCTTCATACTGGATAACAGTTTCCTGGGCAACTAAGGACGGGTCGTTGAACCCCTCAAGAATGCCGTCTTCTGACTCCGAGGACTTCACCTGATGTAGCACAGCTGATTTAGGGGAGTTCCCAGAGCGCAGGACATTGCTTTCAGCTTCTTCAGAGGACAATGCGGAGAAGTTGTCAGTTGGAAACGGGAAACCGGAGCCGGTGGGCAGCGAGGTCTGCTCCACATCAGGGGCAAAGGTTGTGATGTACAGGGACGGCAGTGGGGAGGAGAGTCCATCTGGAGAGCCAGGGACGTCCACGTCCGCGGCCGTGTTCATAGAGCCGTCACTTAAACCCTTAAATAGCTCCACCGTTGGAACATCTAATCCCCACACGTCTTCAACTTTGCTGTCATCGCCCGACTCCAAAGAAGCCCCGTTTCCTCCGTCACCATCCTCATACTGGATAACAGTTTCCTGGGCAACATCCACTAAGGACAGGTCGTTGGACCCCTCAGCAATGCCGTCTTCCGACTCCGAGGACTTCACCTGATGTAGCACAGCTGATTTAGGGGAGTTCCCAGAGCGCAGGACATTGCTTTCAGCTTCTTCAGAGGACAATGCCGAGAAGTTGTCAGTTGGAGAAGGGAAACAGGGAAGCCCGTCTTCTGCTAAGCTGCAGACGGCTGAAGCAGAAGGGCCTGGAGAGCTGCTGCCGAGTGGTGCAGATGAGGCCTCAGACGCGGCTGCATTCATGTTAGTGTCTGTTAAATCGTTAGTAGCATCACTGCCTTGTTTCATTTCAGCATGAGCATACAGTGTTGGAGTGTTAGCACCAGCGTTTAAAGTGACGTCACTATCGGGGCTCATTTGCTCCGGGATTGTTTCAAGCAATTGTGGGAAAGTGTCCAGGTGGCGCGAGTTTGTTTTGGTCGCCTGGCTGGTTCCTCCCAGTTCCTCAAATGACCACGTTGTCCTAAGCTGATGATGTATCCAGTCATTCCCGTTAGTGTTTTCATCAGCATCCGTTACTGCTGCCTCATTACTGCAGCGTTCCAGTGGCTGGTCTCTGGGTTCGTAGTGCTGCGCTGGGCATTCTGAGCTCAGGTCCTTGGGAGACTGCAGCCTGCCAGCTGCAAACTCGTCAAAGGACTCGTCCCACTGCGGCTCTGGGTCGAGCTTCCCGCCAGAAATAAAAGGGTTGGATGACTTTTTCCCACCAGGGGACACGGGAGGATGAGGTCTCGCCCCGGCTCTGGTCACCGTCACTTGGCTGTCCGCGTCAGCCGCGTTGATGGGATCCTCCATGGTTGGGCGGTCGTGGGTCAGGGTGGGGTTACGGTTACTCGGCTGCGGAAAGAGCTGAGTTATGGGGGGCCGGGAGCTGGAAAGATAAGGCAGAGGAGGCAGCAGAGGTTTTAGCGCGTCTTCGTAGAAAGGGTTGTGCTGCGTTAGAGAGAAGAAAGGGTTGCCGGGGGAAACGAGGGACGGTGCGGTCTGTGAGTTGTGGAAAGGGTTAGTGTGGTGCAGGGCAGAAAACACAGCGTCAGGATCTACAAGGGGAAAAGGAGGGGGGTGCCTAGGTGGAGGAGGTGGAGGGTTGGGGTCAGTGCTGGGTGCTAGTTTAGGTGAGACCACCAGGCTGTGAAAGGAAGGGCACACAGTCCTCTCGATTAGTGACGTCACACAGCTCAACTAACGTCTCAAAACGCGTATTATGCAGGATATTCATGACCATAACAGAGATTCAAACCAAAGTAAACCTCCCAGTCCTGTTTTAAGACCGAGCAGAGGTGGGAACCAGCCTCGTGCTCTGCAGAGACACAGTCATCGCTCCTCGTGAATTTTGCTGTGTTCGTTTTTGGCTTCAGCGTTCGAGCAGAGGATGTGCAGACTCTGAAGAACACTAGCATGTGGGTGTGAGGGCTACAACAGCAGCCACATAGCTGCCTCGAGCATCTGCAGGCACGAATCCATCAGCACAGCGGTTACAGGAGTTTATATAAGAGATGTCCATTTTAAAGCAGCTGAAAAAGCAGCAGGAGTCCCACTTCACTCCTCGGATGTACTGCTTTATTCTGTGACTGACTGTGGTCCATCTCTCGACCTGAATCCTGCCTTTATGGCAGGGGTGGGCAATCCTGGTCCTCGAGGGTCGGTGTCCCGCATGTTTGAGATGTTTCCCTGCTTCATTGCACCATGATACAAGTGACTTGTGTCGTTAACAGAATTGTGCAGGCCTTGATGGCAAGCTGATTACAATGATTAATTTGAATCAGGGGTGTTAAAGCAGGGAAAACTCTAAAACATGCAGGACACCGGCCCTTGAGGACCAGGACTGCCCACCCCTGCTTTATGGGGTGAATTGAATCAGAGTTCTGGTTCTGTAATTTGGATGCAGCATTTTTGGACTGCAATATCTGTTTTTTGTGATTCCTCAAGGATGCCAGCACTCTTTTTGGACTGCAAATATATTGGTCAATAGCATTTCAAAACAGGTAGCATCAGTACCTTTAAACATTTTTACGAAGCACAAATGTACAGGACTGTCTCAGAAAATTTTAATATTGTGATTTTCTGTAATACAATTACAAAAACAAAAATATCATACATTCTGGATTCATTACAAAATCAACTGTAATATTACAAGCCTTTTATTATTTTAATATTGCTGATCATGGCTTACAGCTTCAGAAAACTCAAATATCCTATCTCAAAAAATTAGAATATTCTGGGAATCTTAGTCTTAAACTGTAAACCATAATCAGCAATATTAAAATAATAAAAGGCTTGCAATATTTCAGTTGATTTGTAATGAATCCAGAATGTATGACATTTTAGTTTTTTTTTTTTAATTGCATTACAGAAAATAAAGAACTTTATCACAATATTCTAATTTTCTGAGACAGTCCTGTATAATATCTCTCTCTGAAACATTCAGTATATGACTTCTGTTATGAAACCATGTTTTCATGAGTCTCCAGCAGATTCTCTGGTTTCTTCGGTGTTGCTTCATCGTCAGCAAAACCTGCAGAATCTGGATTTGTGGAAATTGCAGCGAGCTGTAAATCCACAGGGGGATTTTTTTGCCACCTTTTCTAAACAACATGAGCCCGAACAGCTCACTGCTCGTTTTGGCCTCTGTTTTTGTGTACAGAGTTGCTCATGCTCCGCGGCACTCACTAACTCAGTCCATCTCTTGCTTGGAGCGAGGCAGCAAGCGACGGGAGGATTTATCCAAACCTTTTACATCCCTCAAAGTTATTCAACCGATTTTTTAATTATCACTGTTGGATTTAAAAGAACTAAATTGAACTTGAAGATCACAGACGGCGCGCTCTAGTTGCAGGCGAGGCCCAACGCCACCAGAAACGGAGCAAACGCCAACAAATCCATCAGATTCTGAGTTTAATCGATTTTTTTTAACGTTTCTCCATCTTTTAACTGCTGTGAAAGCAATTATTGTATTTTCATTCTCTAAATCAATCACGTTTTCACATATACGAAAGCTACGTCCTCTGTTTTTGTGCGTTTGCAGAAAAGGAGGGTGATTATTTAGCAGTGCCTGTGCCAACTTGGCAGCTTTCCCCCCAGTATGTCGACGCCGTGTAGGCTGTGGAAATGTACCGTCGCGGAGCTGCCAGGGGCCTCGTGTGCACAGAACTGCTGACCTTGATTCCATCAGCAGGTGCTTACCTGTCCAATATTTTGTTTAAACTCTTGGTTTCATGAACTATGACGTGAACTGAAGATTAATGACATCCATAAGCACCGTGGCGCGGTGGAAGTCTTTAAAATAAAGGACGCACTTGAAGCCAGGTCTTCTGTTGCAAGTGGAAATAAGATGAGCTGCGGGTTTTCCCTCCCTCCCCTCTCCTCCTCCTCCTCCTCTGCCCTCACACACATCACATCTGCCTACACAGAGCCTTCGCACTCATCCACAGCAGTGATTTCTCCCGCTCACGCCAGCGTCTCTGCACAGAAACTGATTTTATGAGCGACCCATATGACAGGACGCACAAAACTCATTTCACAAGAGCAGCTTTCCTCCTCCACCGCCATCTGCATTGCAGATACCTGCTGTAACCAGAGCCCGAGGCCGGGAGGGATGAGCGCAGAGCTGGAGGCGTCTTGGAGACCAGATGCTGGTGTGCAGGAAGTACAACCACTACGACCAAACGGAACCCCCTCTCACACGGGGAAATTTTACGCGTAACTCAATCGGAAGCTTCTCATATTTAAGTCTAATTCAGATTTGCGATGCACAACCTTTACTGTACTGTGTAAGGCAGGGGTCGGCAACCCAACATGTTGAAAGAGCCATATTGGACCAAAAACACAAAAAACAAATGTGTCTGGAGCCGCAAAAAATGAAAAGTCTTGTATCAGCCTTAGAATGAAGACAAGTTTCTATATTAGTTAGAACTGGGGGAAGATTTTTTTTTTTCATTATGCACTTTGAGAAAAAAGTCAAAATGTTGAGAAAAAAGTTGAAATGTCGAGAAAAAAGTCGAAATTACGATGAAATAGTCGTAATGTCAAGAAAAATGTCGAAATGTTGAGAAAAAAGTCAAAATTTCGAGAAAAAAGTCAAAATTTCGAGAAAGAAAGAAAAGAAGAAAAAAAAGAAAAAAGGAAAAAAGAAGAAAAAAAGAAAAAAAGGAAGAAAAAATGAAGAAAAAAAGAAAAAAAGGTCAAATATTTTTGAAAAAGCTCCAGGAGCCACTAGGGCGGCGCTAAAGAGCCGCATGCGGCTATAGAGCCGCGGGTTGCCGACCCCTGGTGTAAGGGAACAGACGACGGGCTGCTATGTGTTGACTGGCTGAAGTTAGACGAGGCTGCTAACTCATCATTTACGCGGGCGTTGCAAGTACGGCGCCTTTAAAAGGTCATAAGTACGCCTTGCCGGGTTTATTGTATACACAAGCAAGCGGGCGTGTGCGGGCGTTGCCACCACAACTATCCGGCAACTCTGGATCAACCACTACTCATCAATAATTGGACACACAGAGAAGTATGTCACTTGTGCACATTTGTACCTCACCTGCAAAACATGTCACCTTCATTTTGTGAGGTGTCTTCTAATGCAGCTACTGAGACTTTTTAACCATGTTAGGAAAGGTTTGAATGAACAAAACGAGCCTAATAAAGTCTGGAAGCCCATCTACAGGACTGTCTCAGAAAATTAGAATATTGTGATGAAGTCCTTTATTTTCTGTAATGCAAAAATGTCATACATTCTGGATTCATTACAAATCAACTGAAATATTACAAGCCTTTTATTATTTTAATATTGCTGATCATGGCTTACAGCTTAAGAAAACTCAAATATCCTATCTCAAAAAAATTTGAATATTCTGGAAATCTTAATCTTAAACTGTAAACCATAATCAGCAATATTAAAATAATAAAAGGCTTGCAATATTTCAGTTGATTTGTAATGAATCCAGAATGTATGACATTTTTGTTTTTAATTGCATTACAGAAAATAAAGAACTTTATCACAATATTCTAATTTTCTGAGACAGTCGTGTATACCATTTAAACCCCAACTGTTGAGAACCCACAGGTAGATCTGTCTTCCATCTCAGTTTTCTGCTCATTGAAACCTTTATAGTTGTAGAAGTGTAAAAATCACACGCAGTTTGATACTGAAACCTCCGACACATGAAACCTACTCTCAGCAGCTCCCCTGGCGCTGCTTCTGACCCACATTTTATTCATACCTGAATAATAATTCATCATCTGCTTGATGCTGTAATAAATGAAGCGGGTCTCCAGCTCACCTGGGCTTGCTGTGCGAGTCCTTGGATCCGAACCATCCGCGGTGCTTCTCCTCAGCCGCCGCGGCGTGTTGAGACTCGTCCTTGGACTGACTCTGACCCTTCCCCGCAGAGTCGCCCCGCCCGTGCGAGAACAAGTTCCTCCTCTGCTTTTTCCCCTGGATCTCCGACTCCGCCTTGCAGGCGGGAGACGGTGAGGCATCTTTTGGCTGAGTGGCCTCCTCCTCCGGCCGCTCCTCCTCTTCGCCCAGCAGGGGCCCGCTCTTCTCCAGGGCCGCTGCTATGGCGGCCTTCTCCTCCTCGCCGGCCCTGTCGAAGGACCAGCGGCGGCCGTCTCCCGCGGGGCCCTTGGGGACGTCCGTGTGAGCCCTGTGAGTGCTGAGGTTCTGTAGGGAGACGGAGAGAGGCAAGGACTTCTGCAACGGCCCCAGGCCCAAAGAGCCTGCGGGTTTTCCTGAGCCCGGGTCCAGCGGCTGGACGCTGTAAGAATGGCTTCCATTGACACAAACGGTGAGTTGAGGCACTGCGATGGTGATCTCGCCGGCCTCATCGTCAAACTCACATTTGTAAGAGGACGACTTTGGCGATATGTTTGCTGTGTGCTCTGCAAAAGAGGACAAGAGGATGGAAGGAAGAGGAAGATGAGGGAGAGGGTTAGGCAGGCCGTGACTCGACACAATCATCTGCAAAGAGACTAGGGGTGGAACAATATATCGTGCCACGAAATTTCACGATACAAAAACGTCACAATACGTGTCGTGGAGATGACAAACTGTATCGCGATATTGGGTTATTAATATTAATCTATTGTGTTGACTAGTAACGCGCATCCGACCGCGCCTCGACCCGCGGACCAAAATCTTCCTCCGCTCAGAAGAAACTAGTACCGTTTTGGTCCCGATCACGGGACTCTTGCAGGATTTTGAGCTCTGAACTTTTACTTATGTAAGTCTGGTGTAGAGTTAAGCCTTACCTTATTAAAGGAGCTTGAGGCAGGATTGAGGCAGGATTTATGAAAAAAATGTGTAAACGTTTTAAGTTTTCTAGTAATAATGTCAGATGAAGCGTTTCAAACCAAAAAGAATGAGCCCTCTAGTGTATCTCTCCTTTGCCTTGAACAGGCTGTGTGCTGCAAAATGTGCTCCAATTCCGGGCCCGAATTTCCCACGCTGTCCTGCGGATGTGACGTCACATGACGCTGCATGCACGTTCTCCCCGTTCTCCCGTGCCGGCTTCACTGTTGGCTGCAGTACCCCCGACGGTGGTGAAGGGTGGCGCTAGAGTCTCATTTCTTAAAAAGGAGCCTCATGCTCCTTTAAATTAAACCAATCTTTTTTATGATGTAAAATTGTATGTATTTATTTACTTTTATTTATTTATTTAATTTTAGTTGTTAAATTTCTGGAAAAGAAAAAAATCAAGTCATACATGAGAGAAACTATTCAGTTTGTGGCAAAAATATTTTTACTTGTATGAAACTGAAGATGCATAATGCAAACCTGACATTTACTTTTACTTCAGTTTGTGGAAAATGGTTGGCCTGGCTTTCTCTTTAAAACTTAAACAGTTATAAAGCATTACAAACTGTAACAATAGGGCAAACGCACAGCATTGTTTTGTATCTTTCAAATAAAATACATTTTTTCCAGTCATATGTTCCTCATTCAAGGTTGTTAAAAAAATACTGCTATAATATCGTACCGTATCGTTATTGTGACCTCAATATCGAGTATCGTACCGTATCGTGAGATTAGTGTATCGTTACACCCCTAAGAGAGACGGGAGGTTGGAGCTTTCCTCCATTTCCTCCAGACCTTACTAGCACTATGTTGTGGCTTTACTGGCAGTTTCTTTGGTAGACTGAAGCGTCAAAATGAATATTCATGGATTTATTGACAAGTCTTTTCTGTGTGAAGAGCCTTCTGGTGCTTCGGGCGATTGTACCATCGTTCTTTTATTCCTGCAGGTTCATCAGCTCGTCTGAGATGCAATTCTAGGAAAGCCTAAAACTATGGAGCTAGAACAGTCTCATAATTCTCAAATGCTCACACCGTTTCACAAATGCACAGGACAAGTTTCACAAATGCACAGAACAATTCACACGTGCGTAGGACAAGATATACAAATGTATTTTTGATGCACACACAAATATAACCTGATTTACAAAAGTTTTTTTGTCTGTGAGCTGCACTGGATTTGTGTGTGACTTTTGAGACTCCCTTGACGTGACTAGATCCACAAATATGTTTTTTTTAACACGGAAGGATCTGCAACCAATCAGATGTCTTCATTTGTTTCAGCCAATCATAAGAGCGCAGAGGGGGACGCAGAGCAGTGGATAAAACACAACTTACTCTAAACCAATCAGATTAAAGGGGCGGATACACCTGCTGTTTGAACTGCGTTAGTGCCGTTCACTTAGAAAAGTGATTAATATTTCAAGTTGGTGGAGTAAAGATAAATAAACACCAACAGGAGATAAAATATAAATAAACAGGATGGAGAGGAGGTCACTGCTCTGCTTTTCTTGTGATCTCGGTAAAGAAAACTTTTGCGATCGGAGATGGTTTGTCGGGCCGTTTAACCGTCAGGAGACTGCACTCCAAGTCCTGCCGATGCAGCAACTGATGATGAGAAACAGCAGAGATATTTCTGTATTTGAACTACAAGTGTCTTTCAGGAGAACGAGCCTGTTGACGCGTCAAATGACGGGGGCAAATATACTTGCTGTTCAGAACGCGACCTGCAGTTCTGGCTCTGGCCACTAGCGGCGCTGGTCCCGGTCAGACACCAGCTGACCACAGGGACCAGACGTGGAGGTCAGAAACAAGCAGCTGTTATCCTCACATTTATGATGTGACATCGCCACCACACAGAGACAAACATGTGTCAAAACAGCGGCGGCAGATCAACACATTCCCGGTGCACATTCATGCTCGTGGGAAGATGCAGCCGTGATGATGCTGTTCGGGGTTTAGTCCACCGATCATCAAACATCTGAGCTGGATACAGAGGTTCTTCGGTTATCAGTCGACTGATACAGACTTTACTCCAGACATTTCGGTAAATTAATCTCCTGACATGCGCGTGCTGCTCCACCTGGCGCTGCAGCTCGTCCCCGTCAGGTAGAAGGATGACGGCCAGCTCTCTGCTGCGCTGAGCTGAATCAGCGGGACAATCCTATGTAACACGTCGTCCAACCAAACGGAGCAAATACATAAATATCTCTGCTGTTTCTCATCATCAGTTGCTGCATCGGCAGGACTTGGAGCTCTGCAGTTTCCTGACGGCTCTGGTTGAACGGCCCGACAAACCATCTCTGATCGCGCTGTTTTCTTTACCGAGATCACAAGAAAAGCAGAGCAGTGATCTGCTCTCCCTCCCGTGTTGCTGTCTTGTTTATTTATCTTTACTCCACCAACTCCAAATATTAATCACTTTTCTAAGCGAACGGCGCTAACGCAGTTCAAACAGCAGGTGTATCCGCCCCTTTAATCTGATTGGTTTAGAGTAAGTCGTGTTTTATCCACTGCTCTGCGTCCCCCACGTGGGTGCGCTCTTATGATTGGCTGGAACAAAGGAAGACATCTGGTTGTGAAAATACGTGTTAAAAAAAACGATCAAGTCACGTCAGGGGAGTCTCAAAAGTCCCACGCAAATCCAGCGCAGCTCACAGACAAAAAAACATTTGTAAATCAGGTTATATTTGTGTGTGCATCAAAAATACATTTGTATATCTTGTCCTGCGCACGTGTGAATTGTTCTGTGCATTTGTGAATTTTGTCCTGTGCATTTGTGAAACGGTGTGTGCATTTGAGAATTATGAGACTGTTCTAACTCCATATAAAATGCTTTCCCAATCCACAATGTTGTAAATAACTGTCATCTTAAAACTGTGAAGCCTTTGAATGTGTCATTATCTAAAGTACAAAATGTCATTAAAAGACTAAGATAACATGGAGAAATCTCTGCTGGGGGACAAAGATGAAACTCACTGTCAGATGCCCTTGATGTGATGACTCAGCATTAAAAACAGCCATGATGGTGGGATGGAAACCACTTCCATAGATTACTGCCCTCAAAACACACACAAGAGACATGCAGCTGTCTCCGCTCGACTAAAGCTCATTTAAGATGGACTGAAGCAAAGTGGAAAACTGTGCTGTGATCAGGAGAACTGAAATTTAAACTTTTTTTTGAACGCTGCTTGTTATCAGCAATCCTTTTCAAAGTCTGAAACTCTGGCGGCACGGAGGCGTATTAGTGGCCGAAGGGGCAAGCTTACACATCTGGAGAGGAAACATCAGTGCTGAAGGGCAGTACTCGAGTTGTAAAAAGAATTCAGGGTGGATGGTGGATTTTATCATATGGAGACAGATCATTTGTGGTAATTACAAATAATATAATTTATTACAAATAATAGCACTGACCAAAACACCTGCAGAAATACTGCAGCAATGACATAGCAGCAGTTATAAATAATACATCAAATACATCAAAACACAACAATAAAAAACACTTTTCTGAACTTATCAATATGACTCTGTCCTTCACAGGATAAGTAAAATGGATCACTGCAAAAACTCAAAATCTTAACAAGAATATTTGTCTCATTTCTAGTTAAAATGTCTCATTTTAGTAAAAAAAAAATCTCATTACACTTAAAACAAGACTCATCACTGGAAAAAACAACAATTTTCACCTGTTTCAAGTAGATTTTCACTTAAAATAAGTAGAAAAATCTGCCAGTGGAACAAGATTTTTTTTGCTTGTAATAAGAAGATAAATCTTGTCCCACTGGCAGATTTTTCTACTTATTTCAAGTGAAAATTTACCTGAAACAGGTGAAAATTGTCACATTTTTCTGGTGTTATTTTTCTGGTGATGACTCTAAATGTTGAAATAGCAGTAAAACCACATTCATTGATGAAATGACATAAGGGATGGAAAGGGGGGATGATTTGGACCGTTTTTATTTCAGGGGGGATGCCGTCCCCTCTCATCCCCCCTCAACTCCAGTACTGCTGAAGGGTACATTCAAAACTGCTGTTTCCAGAGTGAATGACTTTGCAGTAGACAAGTCCTGAACGGGCCCGTCTGCAGGTGAGGACTTTCACCAACCAAACATGCCAGATCATGAAATGTTTGGGGGTTCAATTCTGCTGAGTCGCACAAGAAAGTGCCAGACATGGTAGTTGAAAAGTAGAAGTCAGGAAGGGAAATATAAAAGAATACCAAAGTCACTGAATGTGCAACTTTACAATCACTGAACGTGATGTGTATGGATCGCTGCCAAAACCCTCCATCAATAAGTGGAGGAAGTGTGGCTCTGCAGAGACCGAGCAGAGATCAGGAGAGGACGAGCAAAGTTCAGGAGAGGACGAGGAGGAAACTCATCAGGGAGGTTACCGAGAGGCCGGCTGCAGCAGTTTTCTGTATTCTGCACGAGCCGGAGCTCTGAGGCAGCGTGGCACAGCGGGGGCTGCTTCCTACAGGAAAGGTTACGCAAGAACACCTGAATTATGCATAAAAAAATACAATAAAACAAACACATTAGTCACTGCAAACCATGAGGGAAACTCTGTTATGGTCCGACGAGCAGTACTGGAGTTGAGGGGGGATGAGGGGGGACGGCATCCCCCCCTGAAATAAAAACGGTCCAAATCATCCCCCCTGTAAAACTGCCATCCCTCCTTTCCATCCCTTATGTCATTTCATCAATAAATGTGGTTTTACTGCTATTTCAACATTTAGAGTCATCACCAGAAAAATAACACCAGAAAAATAACTTATTTGACAATTTTCACCTGTTTCAAGTACATTTTCACTTGAAATAAATAAATCTGCCAGTGGGACAAGATTTATCTTCTTATTACAAGCAAAAAAATCTTGTTCCACTGGCAGATTTTTCTACGTATTTTAAGTGAAAATCTACTTGAAACAGGTGAAAATTGTTGTTTTTTCCAGTGATGAGTTTTGTTTTAAGTGTAATGAAATTTCTTTTGACTAAAATGAGACATTTTAACTAGAAATAAGACAAATATTCTTGATAAGATTGTGAGTTTTTGCAGTGATCCATTTTACTTATCCTGTGAAGGACAGAGTCATATTGATAAGTTCAGAAAACTGTTTTTTATTGTTGTGTTTTGATGTATTTGATGTAAGCCCAGTGGATATTTAAAGCTTACAGAAGGCTGCATTTAACTGCTGCTATGTCATTCCTGCAGTATTTCTGCAGGTGTTTTGGTCACTGCTATTATTTGTAATATATTATATTATTTGTAATCAGCACAAATTATCTGTCCCCATATGATAAAATCCACCATCCCCCCTGATTTTGTTTTACATCTCGAATACTGCCGACGAGACCTGAACAGGAATGTTTTTCCTGGAACACCCACAGTGAAGCATGGCGGGGGGAGCATCATGCTTCAGTTCTCTTCAGTCGGGCTGGGGGCATTTATCAAGAGAGATGCCAAAATGCATAGCAAAATACCTAGATATTTAGCCTTCTGTCCCTTTAAGAGGGATTGCACATGCCAACATGACGAGGACGCAAAGCTGACATCACAATCGACGAGATGCAACTTCAGAAAAGGAAGATCAAAGTCCCGGAAAGACCCGGTCAGATCTCAGATCTGAACAAGAACCTCTGGAATGACCTGAGAAGAGCCGTACGCAGGAGACTCCCTTAGCACTTTGAAGAAACTTGAATGTATTTGCATTAAAGAATGTGGGATAAAAGTCCCGGGTGGACATGAGAGAAGCTCACACAGATCAAGCCTTGATGCTGCATAAAGACGAACATTGTTCCACAGCAGTAAGAGGGGAGATTCACGCCATCAGTGTGTGGTAAGTTATTGTTTTATCTGAAATATTTCCAATAAATGATTATTCATTTTGTGTTTGGGTTTGTGTTAAAGATGCAACAAGTACAAAATTGATGTTATTTCTGTATTATATTTTAAAATATGTATCTACTGAACCTAAAAGAGGACGCTACACTTTAGAAAACACTCTCTCGTCTTTGCTTTTATGAAACATATCGATTCCATCGACTTCAAAATTACCCTGATTTATTTCTTAACACGACAAGTCATCACAGTTCTTCCATTAGATCAGTGTTTCTCAATCCTGGTCCTCAAGCCCCCCCTGTCCTGGACGTTTTAGATCAGGGGTCGGCAACCCAAAATGTTGAAAGAGCCATATTGGACCAAAAACACAAAAAACAAATATGTCTGGAGTTGTAAACAATGAAAAGTCTTGTATAAGCCTTAGAATGAAGGCAAATGGTGAAAGGCGAAATGTTGAGAAAAAATTCGAAATGTTGAGGAAAAAGTCGAAATGTCGAGAAAAAGGTCGAAATGTCGAGAAAAAAGTAGAAATGTTGAAATTAATGTTGAAGTACAATCTCGAACTGTCGAGAAAAAAGTGGAAACGTTGAGAAAAAGTGCAAATGTCGAGAAAAGTCAAAATTTCGAGAAAAAAGTCGAAATGTCGAGAAAAAAGTCGAAATGTTGAGATTAAAAAGGAAAGGAAAAAAGAAGAAAAAGAAGAAAAAAAAGAAAGAAGGAAAAAAAGAAAATAAAGGAGGAAAAAAAAGAAGAAAAAAAGGAAAAAAAAGGTCAAACATTTTTGAAAAAGCTCCAGGGAGCCACTAGGGCGGCGCTAAAGAGCTCTAGAGCCGCGGGTTGCCGACCCCTGTTTTAGATGTTTCCCTGCTTCAGCACACCATGATACTCATCAACAGAGTGCAGAGGACCATTAATTAGAATCAGGTGTGTTAAAGCAGGGAAACATCTAAAACATGCAGGACAGGGGGGGCTTGAGGACCACTGCATTAGATATAAACCTGAACTTGTGTTACTGCATGACTGGGAGTTCCTGCACTGGTGTGGGAGTATTCCTCACCTGGGCTGTTGTCTGCCGTCAGGTTGCTGCTGTTACTGGGGGAGTTGGACAGGTCCGACACCACCACGCTGATGCCGGCCGTGGGGCTGAGGCTGCCCCCCCGGGACGAGGACTCGCTGCTCTCCGAGCCCAGCGAGGTGCTGGAGCGAGTGTCCGAGGACTTCCGCAGCTTCCCTCTGAAGAAGAAGGTCCTCATCTTGCTGCGCCGGGCCTCGCCCCCCTCGTCGTCCTCGTAGTCCTCCTCTCCCCCCCCGTCGCTGGGCAGTCTTTGGCGTAGTCGGTACAGGGAGCCGTAGCCGCCGGGGCCCATGGCCGCCGCGGCGTCCTCCTCGCTGGCTCTCCTCTTGCCCTTGATGCGCTCCTTCAGCTTGCTGAAGGTGGAGGCCCCCTTGTCCTTCATGACCAGGTCGTACATGCTGGCCGTCAGGTTGTTCCGGGTGAACTGGATGGTGACCTGGATGTCTCCCCGCTCCTTCTCCTTCTTCCCCGTCTTGGAGTGGAGCCGGTACCACCTGCAGCAGAGACATCACACCCGTGCACGTCAGTCACGCGGCCACAGCAACGTTTATCACTTAGTCATGAATCTCTGGTTAGTTTAATACAGTTTAATACCGCTTCAGGCGGTGTCAACCCATGAACACCCCCCTGCTGCTGATTTTACTTCTTCTGGTACCACAAAGATCAAGTGCTTAAATAAGAGCTGTTACACTCTTGTGTAGGTAGACACAGTTTCCTAGGAGTTTAGCCCTCGTACTGTCTTTGGGTCAAAATGACCTCATTCTCCTGTTCCTTCGTTCGTTCCTTCCTTCCTTCCTTCCTTTTTTTCCCTTCCTTCCTTCCTTCCTTCCTTTTTTTCCCTTCCTTCCTTCCTTCCTTCCTTTTTTCCCTTCCTTCCTTCCTTCCTTCCTTTTTTTCCCTTCCTTCCTTCCTTCCTTCCTTTTTTCCCTTCCTTCCTTCCTTCCTTCCTTTTTTCCCTTCCTTTTTTCCCTTCCTTCCTTTTTTTCCTTCCTTCCTTCCTTCCTTCCTTCCTTCCTTCCTTCCTTCCTTCCTTCCTTCCTTCCTTCCTTCCTTCCTTCCTTCCTTCCTTCCTTCCTTCCTTCCTTCCTTCCTTCCTTCCTTCCTTCCTTCCTTCCTTCCTTCCTTCCTTCCTTCCTTCCTTCCTTCCTTCCTTCCTTCCTTCCTTCCTTCCTTCCTTCCTTCCTTCCTTCCTTCCTTCCTTCCTTCCTTCCTTCCTTCCTTCCTTCCTTCCTTCCTTCCTTCCTTCCTTCCTTCCTTCCTTCCTTCCTTCCTTCCTTCCTTCCTTCCTTCCTTCCTTCCTTCCTTCCTTCCTTTTATTCTTCCTTCTTTTCTTCCTTCCTCCCTTCCTTCCATTGTTCTTTTCTCCCTTCCTTCTTTCTTTTCATTCTTCCTTCCTTCCTTCTTCTCATCCTCCTTCCTTGACCCGAAGACAGCACAAGGGTTAATACAAGTGTGTGCTTGTGGGAGAAAATACATCTGTATACATATATAGACAAATGCATGTCTATTTGCATACATGATATATATATATATATATATATATATATATATATGCACCCCGCCCCCTTATTTCCTGTGCGAGTTACACCTAGTTGTATCCAGCTGCTGACGATGCCAACAGCAGTGATGTGTGTTTATCTGCATGTAAAGTGGCAAGACCGGATCCAATCGCAGCACTGGGTACACACTCTAATGCCAGGTGTGAAAGCACGACACATGTGACTGGATTTCTCAGGGCTAATGCTAATAATACACGGTCTCAATCAGGAACACTGCAATTGTGGAAAGTCAGAGGACAGGAGACGGGAATGACGACAGAATTGGGCCATTTTGGCAGTAAAAGAGGCGACCCACAAGTGGACTTGTTTTAATCATTATTAATTATGGCGGAGTTGCAGCAGGCGGGAGAACTGGACATATTTTGACATGCACGGAGACAACAGCTGGTCAGCGACTCCTGCGGTCTGCTTTGTGAGCAGCTCGGAGGAACCGGACTGCAGGAGACAGGTGACACCAGCATCCAGCTGGCTGGGAAAGAACAGGAGACTAGCGGCTCTCTAGTGTCTGAATGGGGGCTTGTGCTATTTCTAATTCAATTTAAACATTTGTTTGAGCAGTCACTTCCTTTTCTGTCTCCCACTGGGGTGCAAACTGGCAAAGAAATGGGATTTGTGTGTGAGAGACGGAGAACGTCTCTGCAGACTTAAGTGGAGCCCAAGAAAACGGCACGGTTATGGCACGTTTCCGTTCTGGGGTTGTTTTTAATCAGTTCAGACGCCCAAATCATCATACATCATCTCGAGCACAGGCGGACCAGGAAAAAAAAAAGAAAAGAGAAGAAAAAATCTTTTTTTTCCCATAATGCAGCAGCAGAACAGCAGCCTGTGGTTTGTCCCATATATATATCTCAACCACGTCCCCCTCCTATCGGGACTGGCCTTCGGAGGCCCTTTAACTCAAAATCAGGCAGTAGCACTTACATCCACCTCATCTTGTTCGGTTATATAACCTGGTTTTTCTATAAAACCCTGCCAACGCGTCCGTTTCTTCCTCTCACACATTGTTCTCCCTGTTTTCTCCCCGTCCGTGGTCCAACCCACTGAGCTGCACACTCACTACTTGCCTCTTTTTCCAGCTAAATGACTACAGACCAGTGTAACGTATGTTTGCATATTTAGTTCTTGTAACGAGTGCCACAGTTTTAATTCAGCCTTGAAGCCTTCATCATCATCATCATCATCATCATCATCATGATGAAGAAAGACCTCTGAAATCAGCATCAGTTACTGGGAGGTTTATACAGCTCTCCTGGCGTTAAAGTTAACACCTTTTGTTACTACCGTCACTGAGTTTGCAAGTGTGAACCAGCAACCTTTCTAACGCAGATTTTGACATATATAACTCAACAGACTAGATATAGACTTGCTGATGTTGGTCCCACGTTGCACACATTTATTTCAATTTGTGAATAAAAATGTAAGAAAACTACATAAAATATCCAAAGAAGAGAAAGTTCCAGCCCTGGCTGGCCTTCACCGCATGAACTGTTGATGCATCATTAGCTGGGGTCAGTCTCCTAACTGCTGCTGACATCTTAAAGGGGACCTATTATAGCATCTAATACCTATTTTTAACAGGTCTTGAATGTCTTAAAAACAAGCTTTTGATTGTTTTTGCTAAATAAATTAGAAATTCAGCCTCTGAGCCATGTCTTTATCTTCCCATTCTCTAACCTCATTATCTATGTGGGATTCTGAGTGGGCGGGGCTATAATAATGAGGCTCTGTGCTGATTGGCTGCCTGAATGACGCGATACACCGCTATGAAAAAATGGCGGAAGCTCCGGCCGGCGGAGTTAGTTGTGGGCGTGGTTTCACGCATCGCTCCCGTCGCTACGTAACGACGGGAGCAGAATCTGAACGGCTCGTAGATCCACATCAGACTGGACGGCTCATCCGGGCGGCTGTACAGACACTGCAGAATTTGGTTGCTTTCCTCCTTCTCTGAGTTGGCAGACTGAGGGGAGACCACTTTATATATGTTAAAGCAAGAGAAAACCTGTTTTTCCATAATAGGTCCCCTTTAAGAGAGACAAATGGATCGCTGCAATTCGCAGAAACATTTCAGGCACCGAAACGTGGATTTGCGTTTCCCATTTTGTATCAGGTAATGTTGGATTTCTGGGTAGCTAACGTTAAACGGTCTAATCATAAAGTTCAGTGTCCTCATCACTTTAATTTCTACAACAAATCCTGCCTTGAAGTCGGACCAAGCGTCAAGACTTTTGTATTCCTTCAAGCTTTGCTTCGTGTATTTCCCCGGCGCAGAAATTAAGTACATATAAATATCAGGAAACTGGATTCGTGGCTAAATATTAATGTCCATGGACCACTGGTTCCTGGTAACTGTACCAAATATTAATGTCCATGGACCACTGGTTCTTGGTAACTGTACCAAATATTAATGTCCATGGACCACTGGTTCTTGGTAACTGTACCAAATATTAATGTCCATGGACCACTGGTTCTTGGTAACTGTACCAAATAATGTCCATGGACCACTGGTTCCTGGGGTAACTGTACGGGTCACTGTCAAGTAGGAGTGGAGTGGCCTAGTGGTTGGGGCTCCGGGCTCATCCAAAGGTTGTGGGTTTGAACCCTGGCACTGGCGCTTTACTCTTGGCTTTCCTCACTTCACCCAGGTGTATGAATGGGTACCTAGCTTTGCTAGGGGAAGTATCCAGCGATAGACTTAGCTTCCTATCCTGGGGATGGTTACCATGGTTACCACCTGTTCATTTGCCCTACAGAAACCGGAGATAAACACCGGCTCTATGGGCCACAAGGCGTAACTGTACGGGTCACTGTCAAGTCCAACTGCCTTTAATTTAAGCCGATAATTGGCTGTTATCCCGTCTTTTCCACAGTTTCTCCTACTAGTTGCAGCCATTTTTGCCAGTTGGATGTTTTGCCACTCAGTGCGAGTAAGGGGCGTGGTCCCATGGGGAAGTGACATCAATCAATCTATTGTCTGATTTTAACATGAACCTGTGTTATTGGGTTATTGTAATCAATCAGGATGATCAACCCTCACGCAGGACGTCTGTGGCCTTCTCAAGCTCCCTGGATGTACCTGACCAGATGTTCTCCAACATCTGGACCTTCCGAGGCCGTGGGAGCGATGCCAGTGAAGAACACGAGTTCTGTCCTGATTTCCTAATCGAGTGTTTGACCTAAATGTCCCTGAAGGCGAGTCTGATCAGCTGCCGATTCTTCTAATGCACGATCAAAGAGGTGCACTTCTTAGAAGCGCTGTGGCCCGGCGGTGGAGCGGCACCCACCAGCTCACCGCGCCGTGACTCATGGGAAAGTCTCATGTGAATCTGCAGAAACATGTTTGAGCAGCGACAAGTCATGTGCTCTTCACGGAGGACAGGAACGAAAACCACATCTCTCACTTCCTGTGCTGCTGTGCTGCTCGCACACAACACCTCAGCCACACGTCCTGTCGCCACGACGACACACGGCTACACCCAACGGCTTTTATTAGATTATCGGTCAATAATCATTTCTGTCACGTCGTCCTCGCGCCTCGCCATGACAGAGCAGATTACAGGCTGCACTTCACCTCTTCCTCTGTCTCACGCTCAACAAAGTGCCCTCTTCCTTCTGAAAGTTGTTCAGGGTTTTATTTAGGGCTGAGTATCGATTCAAATGTCAAGAATCGATTTGATTCCGATTCTTAAGATTCAGAATCGATTATCAGGATCCGATTCTATTCGATATTGATTTGGGTTAGTTGTTTTTTGATCTGTTGCCTGAATTATATGACTGTAAAATAACTAGTGAAATAATAATTTCACAATAATTATTGTGAAAAAACTAAGAAATAAATAACTCAAATGGGCCTTTCAATATCCATTTAAAGTGCAAAAAAAGAGAAAGAAATTGCAAAAGGCTCATGCAGTAAACAAATCATTTTAGCTTGTCTAATTTATTCTGTCACCAGACACACAGCTGGCCATGAAGCACTTGGCATTTTTCAGGTATGTGATGACAAACTGTGTGTCCGATAGCAGAAGAAACTAAACACACCATGCATGTGTGAATTAAATGACGTGACTACCGTGATTAAAGTTCACTGGGCGAAAATGTAATTATGGGAAAAAAAATAAATAAATTAAAAAAAAAATCGTTCTTCAGACACACTAATCGATTTTTAGGAATTAAAATGAAAATCGATCTAGAATCGGAAAATCGATTTTTTTTCAACACAGACTTAGTTTTATTTGTTTGTTTTAAACTTTTAACCCACAGACTGTCTAAAACAACCAACCAAGCATGAGGTCACGTGACCCACTGGTCCCTGACGACCGTTTTTGAAGCCCGTTCTTCTTCTTCTGGGGTGCAGCCATGTTGCTACGGAAACACACCCACCATATGTCAACCAATGTCTTTGCTTCCAGCTGCTTCAGCCTGCCGCCGCCCAAATACCTGCAGAGCTGCCGGCAGACATTCACAGCGGGATACACAGTTTAATATGTTGACTAAACATATTAAATGTTATATATGACCACTGGGTTGAAACCGGGTTCATCCAAGCCGACGACGGCTTCGCTAAGTGCGGTAGATTGACCGTTCCGGATGAGGGACTGATAGCAGCTAGCCATTGGCTGATCCGGCTGTCAATCAATCATATTAGAAAAAAAGCGTAATGCTTTATATAAACTCTCCTGGGCCCTCATTTATCAACCGTGCGTACGCACAGATCTGTGCGTAAAGCGTGCGTACGAGCATTCTCAGGCAAAGTATGGTATTTATCAACATGTATTTGTGCGCAGAAACACGTGTAAATATACGCACAGCTCCGACCATGCGTACGCACAAAACCTAGTGGTAGAACAGTGAAACTACAAATAGAACCCATTAAAAGAGTCTCAAACTTTACATGTGAAGTTTGAGATCGCTGAACTGTGACTGAACGGGGAACATGTGCACATGTTCCCCGTTTCCTCCAATTAGGCTAATAAAAATTCAGTAATTCAATTAATTCAGACATTTTGAATAATTGGTGTGAAAAGCTATAAAAGACAGCTTTGGCAGGACGACCTGAAAAGAAAATACAAGTACCATGGCTTATCTTGCACTGTTGGAGGATTTAGAGACCGTGCGCTCCGCAAAAACACGCTCCGCAGAGAGCGCGTTTTCAAAGAGCGCTCTGATCTGTTCAGTGAGAGCACGGAGCGGCTTCTCAGCAGGTACCGCTTCCCCAAAAACATTCTGATGGATCTATAATGTGATTTACAACTCCATCCCAGTCACATCCAGCTCCTGTCCACCCTGGGATGTTTGTCCACCGGAACATTTCAGAGAGAGATTGGAGACATGCGGCATTTCGCAGCAGAATCATGCCGGCAGTGTTGTATGCAATAATTTCTCTGGCCCTAATTTACACCCAGTTTCCATACACACATCACCAACAAGCCCAAATTAAACGAGGATTTCACGCCATCGCAGGATTCCCAAACATAATTGGAGCTAGATTGCACCCAAATCACAATAAAAGCGCCATCACACAATGAATTCAGTTACGTGGACATGAAAGGATTTCATTAAATTAGTGCACAAATAATCTGCGATGCAACTATGTCTCTGTTGCCCGTCGTTGCCCGGTGGCCTGCAGGAATGCAACACTCATTTATTCTGCAGAACAGCTCTATTGGTGTTTGCACCTCCAAGCAGGAGCTTTTGACTCCAACCAAATCTTAATTTATGGATAATCTTCCAAGAAATATATCAAATATGGTCAACATAATTATTTTACAAGCCAAATATCACATATATAAATGCAAATGGAATAACAGCAAACCCTCCATTGTACAACTGAAAAATGAATGTAAACTGTATTTAGCGCAGTGTTTCTCAACTCCGGTCCTCGGGACCCCCTGTCCTGCATGTCTTAGATGTTTCCCTGCTTCAGCACACCGTGATAAAAGTACCTGTGTCATCAACAGAGTTGTGCATACCGTGGTGACAAGCTAATTAGGACCATTAATTAGAATCAGGTGTGTTGGTGCAGGGAAACATCTAAAACATGCAGGACATGGGTGCCTCGAGGACCAGGGTTGAGAAACACTGTGAAAAAAACGATATTGCCAAAAGCTTATATGAAACGATGTCTTTGTTTCTTCATTTTTATTAATACACTTCCCATAGCTTGTCAGTAAATGTATCTTTTTTTTTTGCTCTCAACCCCCCCAAATGTTGAATATTTGTAGATAATTGATTATTTTGTTTCATTTGCCTTTTGTTGTAAACTCTACAGAATTTTGTTCAATAAAGTTTGTAAACCTCCAAGCGGGAGCTGTTGTTGCTCCATATATGGCCAATTGGAGGCGTTTCTGAATGCAAATGACGGTAACCGTGCACGAGCACGGCAGTTTAGAACAGGTGGGATTTATCATCACTGATGTGCGTACGACCAGCGTCCGCACGTTTGATAAATCCGGATTTTTTTGTACTTACACACATTCTAAATTTCACTCCTACGACAGAATTTAGGACCTTTTCTACGCACTGTTGATAAATGAGGGCCCAGGTGTTTTGTAAACATGCTTATTTCTGCTCTAAAGTCAGAGATGGTCCTGCCTCCATCAGTCAGTGGAGGAAGTGCAACGACTCTCAGCCCCCCGTGTGTGTCGGTGATGGTTGCCGCTTGTTTCCCCCCCAACTGTTGGCATGTTCTTCCCGTTACATCGTCTGTTCGTTCGTTATTTTTCATTGGTGGACTACATGCAGTAGTCTTATTGCCGCCTGCACGTCCTGCGGTGCACTGGGGTTTGAAATCAACGTGTCAAAGTGTATAAAAACCACACTGTCCCCAAGATGGGGGCGAAGCCCCTCCCCGACGGAGGAGTCGCTGGCAGAGACTGCTGCTCCATTCTCTCACCATGTGGTAATGCGGCTCTTCCTGCCTTCCCAACATGTCCACGTGTTCGTTCACTAAACGGCGATCGTAGTTTCAGAGTGGGCTGTGGATTCCTTTTGTTTGTAAGGGATGTACAGTAATCCCTGGCTATAACACGGTTCACCTTTCACGTCTCGCTGCTTCACGGATTTACATTGTGCATCATGTTCTGCATTCTGATTGGCTAAACAGTCTCCCCGCTTCTTCACTTCCTGTGTCAATAACGTTGGTCTCTTAGCAACAAGGCTGAGAACGGCCAATGAGCTTCAGCAGCAGCTCAAGAACGGGACATTACAGTCTCAGATATAATCCATGGTGGCATGTCGGTTCAGAAGAATCTTTTTGGCCAGAACAAAAAAAAGCAACAACAACGACCCATAACTATGTTCTTCTCTGGAAAAAACACACCTGCACCGCGGCTTTAGAAGAAAAAGATGCTACAGAGCGGAATAAAGTCAGGATGCAGCGACACAGTCGGAAGAGCACTGAAATACACACAAGTCACAATTTGTCCTACTGTACTTATTGTATTTTTTTCATAATCATTTTTTATTTTCTCCCGTTCAAATCCAATTAATCGGGTCGTGGTGGGGTGGGACTGATCTCTGCAATTTGAAGCCTTGTATAATAATTGTAAAAAAACAAACTAAACGTTGCTATTTCACGGATCCATCCTCCTGATTAACGTTCCCCCCACCTGGACTTGTAACTGCTTCAAGAAGACGCCATCGTCTGCTGAGTGAGGTGTTTGTTCAGGTAGTCTGGCGTCTACAGTGTCGCGGTTTGTTGAGTCAACACCAAACTCTAAATGTCAGACTGTAGGAACTTAAATGTGCAACTGAAGGGGAAAAAACCCATTTGAACATCAAAGGTGAAACATAAAAGCCCCACCATGAGAGAAAACAGACTAAAGCAAAGCCACAAACCTGCAGAGGCGCTGATCTGAGAGAGGAGGCTTCCTCTGAAACCAGCAGCTTCACATTTCCCTCCGCAGGATTCCTCCCTTTTTCATGTAAATAAGACACAAGACACGAGGCTGAACCGTATCCCAGGCCCAGCTTGAGAAAAGCTTTACTAAGCATGATTGTATGATTGCTGAGGTAAAGATCAGCAGTATGTGAAGTATACTGCATACTATACTGTGTACTGTGCTAGAGCAAGAACACGCCTGTCCTAGAGAGGAAACCCTTCGGAGAGAAACTACCATGAACACATGCAAACTACCGTATGTTCCACACCATAAGGTGCATTGTATTATAAGGCGCACCTTCAATAAATGGCGTATTTTAAAACTGTCTTCATATATAAGGTGCACCACATTATAAGGCTACGGAATTTACAGTAAGATAACATACTATAGTGGCTGGGGTTGAGTTACGTATCTACCTGATGGAGCTGCGCTACAGCAAATGCAAAAAAAAAAGAAGAAGAAAAGTACCCTAAGTGAAACTTTATTAACAAAATAAAAACCAGCTTTGCTCCGTCTCGTCACAGTCGTCATTATGCGGGTCAGGGTCGCTGCTGTTGTCTTGAACGTCTGTGACGATTCCTGCCGGTTTTAGCGCCGTTACTTCGGCAACACCAACTACATTACCCACAATCCCCCCGACTACTGGAACAGAAATTACCGTAATGATCATATATAAGGTGCACCGCATTATAACCCGCACTGCTGGTTTTTGAGAAAATTAAAGGCTTTTAGGTGTACCATATAGTGCGGAAAATACGCTACACCTCCACCATGGATGAGCGATGGCATGGGAACAACAAGGGGCAGCCTCCAGTTTCAGACCAGTTGTGAACGCGGGAAAAACTGCAGGTCATAGAATGACCACTAGACGCTGGCTGCAAAAGCGAGTCTCCACCCAATCTCTGCAGTCCAGCCGAGCTGAGGGGAAGCTAGCAAAGGTTGGTCAGCTGGACCAGCCCTTGCTTTAGCTCTGGCAGATCTCATTTCAGATGTTGCTGCTAAAAATCACCTGAAAGAGGACAGATTTCATCGTAATTAACGAAGGAACTTCACTTTGCTTTGAGGTTTAACACAAGCTAAGCTAAAACAGTCTGCTTGTGATGACGGAGGTCGGCCGGGCAGATGAACAAATCTGTTCTGGGTCCACCAAGATTAACCATAAACTGCTTCAGAACTGCTCTTCAGAAACTTGTGGGTGATACACGGAGGGTCATTGCCACACAGTCTGTGGTTACAGTAGTAAACAGGTAACTTGAATGATTACCAACGACTTATACAGGTTTGGAAACAACAACGTTTCATTCCCTCGACGCCTTTTTCAGACCAGGTCTCGCTTTTTCAGACCAGGTCTCGCTTTTTCAGACCAGGTCTTGCTTTTTCAGACCAGGTCTCGCTTTTTCAGCAAGACAAAGAGCAGGGCTCCTTAGCAGGGCGTCCATGGCCGACCTGCAGTCCAGATCTATTATCAATAAAAAACGACGTTGGATGTCGGACTTTTGACATTTAACCGAGAAATAGCAGAAACATTCCTGAACAACAGCTTAACAAAAAGATGCAGCACAGAGGTAAAGATTCTCTGTGTTGTTGACTCCTGCCACCAGTTTCACAACCAAGCTGAGCTTCTCCGTTAAAAGAAAGAAAAGCTGCATTTTTCATTATATTTTAGGTTTAAATATTTTCAAATCATTGAACTCTTTGTTTGTAGTTCTCTAAAACATGATTTGACAAAAGTTAACTTTGAAAATATGGCTCAAATCCCTGTACTGTAGTCTGAACCAGAGTTTACTTTATTTATTTCATCGGTAGTTATAGAACATAACTAGTTTAAAACCACCATCTATGCAGTCTTATTTGCAGTACTTGCTCGGCTCCACATTTGTTTACCAATGACAGAGGCAGGAAAGCTTCGAGCAACTAAAAGAGACGTCCAGGCAGAATCAGAAACACAGCGAGGGCTGTTACGCAATCCTCATCCTCGTGCCGCTGACCTCAAGTTCAGCCCTGACGACACGGTAACACCCCAGACCAACGCCGGCGAAAACAATTAGCAAACACATTCCAGTCCGATACAACGAGCAGGTGGAGCCCTGCGGTCCGGGGAGAGAGCAGCGCTGCTGCTTTTTATAGCTCTGCAACAACAACAAACACAAACACAATGGAGATGTGCTGCATGAGCACAATGTCTTCATCCGCTGAAACACTCAGCATTCGAGCCCCAAGACGACCCGAGCAGAAGCGTGTTTGTCCTGTAAGACAGATACGTCTTTACTGAGAAGCTTTTTATCAAATGAGATCCAGTTACTGGATGATTAAGCTACGCGTTAACGGCCCCGAACATGTCTGTTCTCTCTTCTCTTTAACAAAAGCAGCACACAGATTTTTGTGCAGGCTCTCAAGCTACCTTAAACGCCAGAGGAACGTGCTCAAGTTTCACATCGATGGTCCAACAATAGCATCAGCCAACTCCCTGCAGCCGAGGTGGGGTTCACATTCCAAACAAGAGCCACTACTATCAAAATACCACATCTGTCCTGCACGGTAGGAGACCATTCAGTGGAAATGTCTCCAGGTCTGCATATGCAACACATTTGTACTTATTTGCAATTTATGTTTATCAGATTTTAACAATCATCTGAAGATGTACAGATAAAGAAAAAACAACTTCTCACACACAAAACATCTGCTTTAGGAGCGGCTGCCGTTGATGTCCTATTTGTGTCTGTGCACCTGCGGGCCACGTGATGCATGAACAAGCCTCAAGTGGCATGTGAGTGCAAGATAAACAGAAAGGAAAGCTAAAAACAGAGAATGCAACTCCAACAAAACCAGAAACCTGCGTTTTCGAGAGGACTGTCTTTTCCTAAAAAGCTGCCAGGTTTCCAAAACAAGAACGTGGAACAGAAACGGTGCAGGTCGATACGTTCCAGTGTTGTGGGCTGAGAACATGAAAGGCCACATCAGTCTGGAGAAAGTTTATCTGTAGAGATTTTTACCACCACAACTAATCTCATTCCAGAGCTACAGAGCATGACAGCATATCTACTTCCCAATCTTAAAAGAAAATAAAAACTAAACAGGAAATTGCAGCGTTCCACCCCACCCGGCATGACACGACTCTCCCTCATCTACGGAGCAGCGGACACTTTGTCAACCAAAGCCAAGCTCAGTTCAGCCACACCCCCAGCCACACCCCCGGCCAATGGAAAGTTGAATTTGGGTCAATGACGAATACGGATTTTCAACAGGTCAATTTTAAAATAATTAAAAAAAAGAATATCTATTGCAGTAGTTCAAACATTAAGAATGTTATGTACACATAAATTCATATTAAAATTTTAAATTAAGTGATTTCAGAGTTTTTTGTCAAGATGAATTGGCACTAGCCTTAAACAAGGTCATGTGGTGCAGCCATGACTCATATTAAAATTAATTTCCTTAACATCTTGACATCTTTTTTTTTTTTACAAGTTTTCAGTATTATACAAAAATGGTTGTTTTTTAATGGTCACATGATATTTCATAAAATGGACATCAGTCAAACTTTGTTTGTATATTATGATGGAAATATAAATACAAATGTGTTGCAATCTTATACACTACAAGACACTTTGGAAATCATTCCAGATAAGGCAGAAGATTGATTTAAATACATTTAGAGTGATTTCAAAAAAAGTTTTCAAACAAGAGACATTGTTGGACAGTCGCACCACATGACATTTTGATGCTTAAAACAACAACAAAATCCAAAATAACTGGTATTTTTTGTAAAATTCAAGTGAGTCCATATGTGGGACAGGTCGGTCATATATATGGTATTTTTTTATCCATTTAAATCTTTTTTGAATTGAAAAAAAAATCTGTTTTTCAGAAAATATAGGTGTCACGTCATTGACCCATTTACAAGTCTTCAAGTATTATCGGGTTTTGAGTGTCTGCGGAGCGTCGAGGGCCTATTTCGTATCAGCCATCGACAAAAGACTTCAACTCATTTCACACGTTCAGAAAACAGTGTCAGTGTTCAAAGTGCACTTTATTGACACGGTATGCTGATACTGAATGGCTTATTACTTTGACTTTCATCTAGTTTTCAACTACCAAGGGAGCCTAAAGATTTACGTCAGTCACAGCTGCTAAGGGATCTTCTTGTGCTGTCCCTCAGAATATAAAGCTAGAGGAAGTGTTGCCGACGCTCTAAAGTTTACGGACCAACATTAGATCGACAGTCTGGTAGAGTTTGGAAAACTAGAAAAGCTCTTCCATGTCCATCAATACAGCCTAGTCTACAACGTGACTGTCACATTCTCCATGTTCATCCAACAGAGAACAAAAAAACAACTCAACACGCGTGTCACATCCGGGATCGAGGCTAACAGCCGTGCTAGCAGCTCAGGAGGTCGTAGCCTTTTTGTCATCTCACAAAAATGGTGCTGAGTTTTAATAAATACACTATTTAACATATTCAGAAATATTATACTATGCTAAAAACATCTCCTGAGCATTACTGAACCTTCTGAAAACTGCAGATTGATTGTAACGTGCAGTACTTTGCAAGTATTTCAACTCCGTTACAACAGTTCTTAAAACGGGCCAGACACGGATACTCCGGATCAGGAGATGAGCCACACCAGGGATGTAGTATGTTCTGTATAAACTAGATCTTACTCAAGTATTATACATTTGACAATAGTTTCAAGAAAAGCTTTGCTGTGGCCCAAAGGTCGACAAATAATGCATATTAAAAGGTGCACCCACTCAAAGACACCCGAACCATGCAAAACATGACTGACCCCTAAATTCTGGTTTGTTTGGCCGGTGTGAACGCTCAGGCACAGCTCCTGGTCGGTTGGTACACCGGCACGTGTATATGCAGCAGGGTCTAGGACTGAATTATTTACCCATCTTTAGTTTAAACACAAATTTAAAATGACTCTGTGATGCAATAGAAAGTGACAACGACACAGGGTGGATAATACTTTTAAAAGTATTGGGTCTGATAAAGATTACGTTATAATTCAGATTTGCATTGTCCGTCACATATAGATATTTTTCATGAATCATTCAATGTTTTTTTTCTTTTTTAAAGTCCCCACTGTGCTGATTCCCTGAGACTGTGCTTGACTTCATTAAATAAACCAGCACTCGAGGCAATGATGTAATGTCGTACAGTACGTACAAGTTATGATCAAGATTGGAATAATGGGTGAGTGGGCGGGGAGCAGATATCAGAAGGGTTTCTGAACCAACACTGATGGAACCATCATATCATGATAATGCTGCCTTTCACAGGAGATGGAGAGGATATCTAGTAAACATGCACCAAATCACCAAGATCAGTGGGTTAGAGACAAAATAACCCCACTGAACATCTTCAAACAACTACAGACCGGGAATCTTGATTTGGTAAATGGTTTCACATAATTTTCCATTTCAAAGATGTTATACGCACGTCACCAGTGGGAGGGCCTGCTGCCATCTTTTGTCGCTGTTCTTTCTCAACTCAACTGCAGATGACATCCATGTTCAGAATACAGCACTAAAAAAATCCTAGTTAATAATTTACCCAGAGAAGATACAGTCTCTGAAAAAGAAAATGCACCACCTTCATCTAAAACATTTTAGATGTGATGTTATCTGTTAACAGGTCCTGCACAGAAGGAACATTTTTATCAAAAGACATGGGAGAAATATACAGATCTTTTTTTCTGTCTCTAATGGGTCTTAGAGTGAGATAAACTACAACCAAATAACATGTCTCCATGTCACAAACACTGCAGTAATTACTGCCTTTATGGTTCCATTAGAATTAATAGGCCAAGTAGCAGCCAATCAAAAATAAAGTACATAAAATCAAGATGGTAGCACTTCAAGATGACTGGGGCCTGGCCTGTCCTCTGGACAGAGAAGATCTGGCCGGGGACATGTGGACATGATGCAGAGCCCCATGTTTGTTGAAACCAAAGACAACACACAACACCAACAATCTACCAAGACCAAACACCAACCACCTATCAAGACCAAACACCAACTATCTATCAAGACCAAACACCAACCACCTATCAAGACCAAACACCAACCCTCTACCAAGACCAAACACCAACCACCTATCAAGACCAAACACCAACTATCTATCAAGACCAAACACCAACCACCTATCAAGACCAAACACCAACCCTCTACCAAGACCAAACACCAACTATCTACCAAGACCAAACACCAACCATCTATCAAGACCAAACACCAACCCTCTACCAAGACCAAACACCAACTATCTACCAAGACCAAACACCAACCATCTATCAAGACCAAACACCAACTATCTACCAAGACCAAACACCAACCACCTATCAAGACCAAACACCAACTATCTATCAAGACCAAACACCAACCATCTATCAAGACCAAACACCAACCCTCTACCAAGACCAAACACCAACTATCTACCAAGACCAAACACCAACCATCTATCAAGACCAAACACCAACTATCTACCAAGACCAAACACCAACTATCTACCAAGACCAAACACCAACCACCTATCAAGACCAAACACCAACTATCTATCAAGACCAAACACCAACTATCTACCAAGACCAAACACCAACCACCTATCAAGACCAAACACCAACTATCTATCAAGACCAAACACCAACTATCTACCAAGACCAAACACCAACTATCTACCAAGACCAAACACCAACTATCTATCAAGACCAAACACCAACTATCTATCAAGACCAAACACCAACTATCTGTCAAGACCAAACACCAACTATCTATCAAGACCAAACACCAACCACCTACCAACACCAAATACCAACCACCTACCAAGACCAAACACCAACCATCTACCAACACCAAACACCAACCACCTATCAAGACCAAACACCAACTATCTACTAAGACCAAACACCAACTATCTATAAAGACCAAACTCCAACCACCTACCAAGACTAAACACCAACCATCTATAAAGAACAAACACCCACCATCTACCTACTTGTTTTTCAGCAGCATGACTGTTCTCTGAGTAAACCACAAACTATTTACCAAACAGTCCTCAGATCAAATGTAGGACTGACTGCCTTACAGTTAGAGCTTGACTGAATTTGGGTCACGCATCAGGATGACGATCACAAGCCCACCAGCATGCCTAAAACTCAGACTGAAAAAGCAACTAAATCGAGGCGTTGCAATGGACCAGTCAAAGTCAGACCTCAAACCTTCAGATATGCCGTAGTGGGACCATGGAGTTTGTCTAACTTACACAGACTCCCATCCCAACCATCAGTAACCACCCAAACCAACTTTGGACTATCATCTCATTGCAGTAAACAAAGTTAACCTCCATCTGCAGAACTCAATGATCGCAACCAACGCTGCAAAGAACATCAGGCCCAAATTCCTCCTCAAAGATGTGAGAGACTACCAACGTCGTGAAGAAAAAGCAATCACTGCTGAAGGTGGTTTGATAAACTGAACATGAATGATGAATCGGGTATTATTGTTCACCTCAGGTCGTATTTAAATAATCTCAAGACCTGGTCAGGAAAGAATGATTAGAATTTTGTTCTGATAACTAAAACCTTACAAATTAAAATGTAAGGGTATATTCTATAATTCATAGTAAGTCATAATGAGTATCTGTAAAACTGAAACTTTTAACAATGCCGCAGGCTGTCAGCTTGCTCAGAGAGGCTTGTTAGGATTGATGGAAGAAAAGTAAGTGGAGCTACTCCAACTGTATCACCAAGAGGAAACGCACTATTACATACTTCTCAACGAATTTGGATGTTAAACTGGTCCTCACCAAGGACTGTGCTGGAAACGTGCCCGGATTCCCACTTGATCGTCATGTGGAATAACGGAAAAGCAGCGGGACCCAGACTGCATTCCACATCTGGATGTGATGAAGTCGACGCTCACCAACAACCTTCCTCCTGATTCTTTCACACCAGCAACGCCACACTTAAGAGCACATATATCTTCAGACGAACGCAGAGGATCAGCGACAAACAGCCCTTGAAATGGTCGCTTCTTGTAATGAAAATACATATAAACCCCAGGTAAACGTGTAACTTAAACATCTTGGAAGAAAATGGGGCTGTCACCTTTTAAATCTATAAATGAATACTTGGCAAGTCCTTTTACAACACTGAATATCCACTGAAGCTGAGTTGATATTATTTAAGTTATTAGGACTAAATCCACCGTAAAAGCTAATTCCACAACCTGAGAACGAAATAACAATATTCTGTGTGTGAACAGAGGCTGCAACATGTATTATTCATCTTTTAAATCTGCAAATATCTCAGGGCCACCTCTCTACAAGTCCAGGAGAAGTTTCTAGACTAAAATGGCCAGTTCCTGGTGAACTTTGTGTTCAGATATTTTGTTTATGTTGCATAAATTGACTGTGCTGCCTTCAGGAGGTTCAGGTGCAACCAACAATAAATCAATTAGTGAATTATTTATAACAACACAGAGAGAAAAGTGTTTAAACTTTCAGGACCGGCATGCATATTGGAGGACGTCTGTCGCTGACCCGGTCTTTCTGCGCCGCTAGGACTGGTGAGAAACTCTGTGAGAAAGTAGGTGAACATTTTTGGAAAGTCATTGATGAAATATCTGATTCTGTCCAACTGATCTCACGCGGTCGTCCTTGGAAAGCCCTTCGTTAACACCGTCATCATATGGGCTCGGGGGCTGCAGTGGCTCATCCAGGGATTGGCAGGTGAAAAAAAAGAACAAACAAACAAAAGGATTTCCTGTATTGTTTATTTTTGCGTCAGCTATTTTGTGCTGTATGCAATTGCAGATAAGACCATTCTTATAGTTACTATGACTTATTAAATCATGATATGATTTACAGGACTGTCTCAGAAAATTTGAATATTGTGATTTTCTGTAATGCAATTACAAAAAAGAAAAATGTCATACATTCTGGATTCATTACAAATCAACTGAAATATTGCAAGCCTTTTATTATTTTAATATTACTGATCATGGCTTACAGCTTAAGAAAACTCAAATATCCTATCTCAAAAAATTAGAATATTCTGGGAATATTAATCTTAAACTGTAAACCATAATCAGCAATATTAAAATAATAAAAGGCTTGCAATATTTCAGTTGATTTGTAATGAATCCAGAATGTATGACATTTTTGCATTACAGAAAATAAAGAACTTTATCACAATATTCTAATTTTCTGAGACAGTCCTGTATATTGTTGATATATGTCCATTCTTGTACTTCAGGCCTGCCGACACAGATTTCTTTCTTAAAATGATACCCAGGTACATTAATAAGCTGTGAAAGGGGCAGAGGCTGCAGGTTCTTGGTCCGTTGGCATCTTTTCAGACGTCTCAGCTTTTAGCAGCTTCCTATCGTTGTGTTCAGCAGACTGCTCCTGCTTTTAACGTCAGATTAAGCTTGATGTCTCCGAATTTTTTGGCTGTTGCTCCTCCTTAAATTAGTTTTCATCGTACAGATTATACAAATTACTTTCTTTGCTACGTTGGAGTCAGAGTGAAGACCTTCAACAGCATGCTCCCCCAATATTAAAAACGAAAGAAAGATCTCAAGGCTGTGCATTATGATAGGTGGACTGAATGAATCGATCAATATGAGCTGATATCGGCAGACACTGCTGGGCGACAGCAGTCGGGACCAATCAGACGGGACTAGCCAGTTCTGATACCAAGTCCCGATCCAACAAGAGCAGCGTTGTCCGTTCCAGCCCAGTATCCTGCAGCAGAAGTGGCTGCAGGTCTGCGTTCATCTAGTTATCTGACATGTTTCCTAAACGCCAAGGAGCCTGCTTCACGTTTGCTCCACGACTACGTCAGCTCACCAGCTACTGAAGGCTCCGCCTACGTCAGCCCACCTGACATAAACTGTGGCTTGTAAAACTAAAGGATAGACAATGAATAAATGATGTAACTTATTGAAACAAAAATGGAAAAAATAGAAAAAAAAAAAACATCTGTTCATTTCCACCCGATCCCAATTAGGGCTGCAACGATTCGTCAACGTTGTCGCCAAAAATCGATAATCAAAATTGTCGACAATGAATTCCATTGTCGACAATTGTCGCCAGACGTGTTTTTCCAATGAAGTGAGGCGTCTCACTTCAACACAATCTCTGTCGAGTCGCGCATGCACGATAGCGTCTCAGCAGCTGCGGGTAATAAAACTTCAAAAGTTTGGGAGCATTTTAGCCTCGATACGGCGAATAAAAAGATGACTTGCAAGGTTTGCAAAGCAGACCTTGAAAATGTGTTTCATTCGTTAACTTTGTTTATTTCATGTCATTTATTAGTCACTCACAGCCTACTCTCATTGCTATAACCTCAATCACATAATTGATGCGTGTGTGAAAGGCGAAAAAGCTTGTGTGATGATGACAATGATGGATTTGCATCTAACTTTCAGTCAGGTGCCTATGAACTGTCAATTATCCATCAAGCTCCACAATGATCATGTTAACATTAAATCAGATAGATTTGTCTGGACTTTTCTCTTGCGGGACGTGAGAAGACACTAAATCAATGCATCTCTATTATTGTGCGCTGTGCGGGCATGAATTCTCAGTGTTTTGCGGATGCGGGAGCAGGATGAAGAAAACAGTCCCGCTATAGCAGGGCTCTAGTGCCATCTTTCTTGTGTTCAGGGCTCCAGACTGCGACCAAATGCTCGCATTTTGCGACCAAAATTTGAGTATGTGCGACTGAATTTCATGTCCACTCGCACACGTGCGACCAGTAAATTTGCCAGTGTTTTTTTTTTTTTTTTTTACACGTTAAACGTGGAAGGGGTGCGTCAATGAACCCGCATATTTGCAGGCCAATGAGTTTGAAAGGGAATGAGTCGGGGGATCTATTTATTTATTTTTTTCGTTTAATTTCACCAGCTCAAAGCTGGTATTACGCCCGGGCCACATTTAATGCGACACGCGCTGCCGCCGCGGCGCGCACATTAGAAGAAAGAGATGGCGGATATGTTTGGTTTTAGTAACATCATGCTCAGGCAATGAGTCTGTAATGGCCCAGACGGGAGACACATGTAGCTCAGTGCTTAACTTTTATTTTTAATCCACTCTATATTCTTCTGGTTGTTCTCCGATATCCTCCCCTAAAGCCTGAATTATGGTTCCGCCTTAAATCGACGCAGAGCCGCCGCCGTAGGCTCTGCGTTGTTGTAACGCGGAACCATAAATCAGCCTTCACCCGGTACATCAGAATCAGAAATCAGAATCAGAAAGGGGGTTTATTGCCAAGTTTGTTGACACACAAGGAATTTGTTGTGGTGATTGGTGCAATACAGTAAAAGTAAAAATTAAAATAAAAATATAAAAGCAAACAAGTATATGGAGATAAAATAAGAGATAGAATAAAGTAAAATGTATAAACATAAATAAACCGAAATGTACAATATGAGGATTAAAAAGTGCCGGATATGAAACATACATAGGTTTCTCTAAACATCTGTCCCCGCTACAGTTTTAACTAAAAGAAAATGTGCTCCAATACAGCAGGTCTCATCATTTTATTTTGAACACTGCCAAAACTCTAACTTAAAACGTAACTAGAACTTAAAATTTGCTTGACACAAATGAAAGTTAAATTTTAACACGTGGGAAAAACACCTAACCTTTTAAGTGATGTGTGTTATCAGGTGTAATGGCATTTTTAGGTTATAAATAAGAATATTTCTTGGTAAGATCCTTAGTTATTTGAGTGAAGGCAGTGAATTTGGTCGACTGGTGTAAGTTCAGGGTTTTAGTAAAGACACAAGTAGGGAAATGTTATTGGCCAGTACTCCCAATATTTGTACATTTGTTAAGTACTGTGTTTAACAGTTAAATTCATGGCTGAAAGGTTACTAGGCACTTTGTTTCCAAACATTTTTTTATCATGTGAATGTATGTTTTTTTTATATATAATGACAGCAATGGTGCTGTCAGTTTACTTTATGTTGCGGCATCTTTAAAAGTGCACAATAAAATGTAACACTGCATTTGAAACAGCACATTGTGGTAATTCATTAATCTATTATGAAATACGTATTAGTAATACACTGAAATGTAGTAGAAATGTAATAATTTGGTTAGCGTGTCGATAAACGATGTGCGCTCCTAAAATTTCTGATTGTGCCCCTAAAAATTTTCAGTTAGGGGCTACTGTGCTCCTAGTGAAAAAAGTTAGTCTGGAGCCCTGGTGTTTATTATCATTTGCCACATAATTAAAGCAACCTCATACTAAATTATTATTAATCGGATTAGTAAACTAATCGTTTCAATAGTGACTAGTCGACTATTAAAATAGTCGTTAGTTGCAGCCCTAATCCCAATCATTCGGTCTAATGTGACGGTCTTCAAGCATGTGAACGGATCAGGACCTCACTAGCCAATAGCAAACACCGAGCGGTCGACCGCTGCATCTCGAGCAGCTAAACTGACCCGTTCTTCCAGGTAACACATGTTGTTGTTTCCACTTCCCAAACGTCCAATCGCAGACGCCTGTGAAACCCACAGATCCTCACACCTCATCTGAGCAAGGTTAACAGTGAGGTTGTTTTAACATTCTATCACTCAACAGCGTTCTTTCAAACTAATCTCTTGATGGTTTTTACCGATAAATGTTGGTTTCTGACGAAGCGCTGCCTGTCTAACAGGTCAAAGGTCACAGATGTCTACTTTAGACATGTGGTTTTGTCATGTACACACGATCACAATGTCAACTACTTTGGTGTTTTATTAAATTAAGAATAACTCTTCAAGTAGAGCAGGTGAAAAGGTTGTCAGAGATTAATCACGTAAAGTGCACATACTCTCTCTAAGAGCCCTCTAAGAATACGTGGAATATACACAAGCAATGTTTGTACATGAAAATACACAAAAGTCTCAAATGGAAATATTTTGAAAACCAGAGTTGGATGTTGAATCTGTGGGTTCCTGTTTCCAGTCCCACAGTGATGTAACCAGTAATGTTCCCCGGGCGGTACTTTCTCTGGACCGGAGCTTTTCTGGAGGTCCACCTCCCACACCGACACACTTCCTGCTCTGTGCAGCCCGCGGCTCCGGTCTGAGGCCTTACACAACATCTCAGATGGGCTTCAGAGGCAGTAACTACTGCTAGAAATGCTAAACTACACCATAACCTTAGCTCACAAGCAGGTCAGCACGATATCCTAGAAAAAAATAAAATAAAACAGAATAACTGAGCCAAGATCACGGCCCGCTTTCTACAGAGGCCGAGTGTTTTCGTAGAGACCCTGCAGGGGAATTCACCTGCCGCCCACCTTTCCTGTAAGCTGCTCTACAACAGAAATTAAACACGAAAACACTTTGCACTGCCGTCACACTAGGGTTTTGCGTTTGTTTGTGAGTTGGCAGAGATGAAACCCTTACCAGAGGTCAACTGTCTCAGCAAAACCATTCATCCATCATGCTTGATGGAGAGGTGAAGACCGACCGCCTGATGGAGGTTTCCTTCTCCATCTATCCATTAAATACACCATACACAATTCCCAGACCCATCTATCTTAGAATATCCAAATCATTTTAAGTGTATTTTGTATTTTGAACACTTTCTTGCAAACAGGGGACCCTTCCCACGAGGCAAACATGATGAAACCGTCACATCCATCGCTGGTTTTTTCAACCGACGTGATTCTAATTACAAGAACAGCAGTTGCACAGATTCCAGTGGTTTTTGGTCGGGAGCGGCGTCGCCCGCCTAATGTCTCTATGTTTCACTGTGGGACGCACAAACGCATCAGCAGACATGCCAGCGCGTGAACCTGCCGCTGCTTCCCTCTGCAGGGACACAGCCCGGAAACTCCCAGCATGCTCAGAAAGGCCTTGTACACCACGAGTATGCAAAGAATGTATTTTTTTCTCTCACCTCCCCCTAAAAAAGTAATTATATTATAAATATTTGGAAGGCTAATGTAGCAGTTTAACCGACTTCAGGGTCCAACTTTGGCCACTAAAATGTGGCCATCAGATGTCTGTGGCTGTAGTTGCATACTTTAGTTCTTGCAAGATTGTGGAGTTGCTGTTTCTGTGTTTCTGGTTGATTGTTTCAGAGGGGTTTTAAAGCAATTCGTGCATTAGATGATGCAACTAAAGATGAATAATAATAATAATCTCTTCATTTGTCGGTATATATGGAAATACACCGAAATTTGTCCTCTGCTTTTAACCCATCACTAGTTAGACTAGGATCAGTGGACTGCCATTATTCTGGCGCCCGGGGAGCAATTAGGGTGAAGGGCCTTGCTCAGGGACCCAAGGTATTTTATCTTGGTTGCCATCCTGGGGGTTTGAACCAGCCTACCACTTCCGAAGGCTGCATCAAAACATTGCACTAGTCGGGCCAAGTATCCTCACATTTATCCATCCACAGCAGCATCCCGGTCACTACACCAGAGGTCTGAGCAGGCCGACCCAGCAGACATCAGGGGAACACTGGGGTTAGTGATGCACCGAAATGAAAATTTGTGGCCGAACAATGGTTCTTTGCAGTTTTTCCATTTATTTTGCCAATTTTTTCACCATTGCATAAATCATAAATTTCTCCCGTTCAAATCCAATTAATCGGGTCGCAGTGGAGCTGATCTCCGCAATTTGAAGCCTTGTGTAATAATTTCAAAAATCTGGGTTATTTTCTTGGAGGATCTCGTCAAACATATCAGACAGTGAGGGTTCTCCACCGCATCAGTAGTACGGGCTCTTTTCTCTGCTGTGCGTCCCGTGACCGTCTCCATCACCAAGCGGTTTCCCAAATCCAACTCAGCCTGGATCATTTCTCGTGTCCTCTGCTTTTTCCCCACATCCAAGTAATGATCTGACATGCTGCATTAACACCACACGCCCCTGACTCCAGCTGTTCACTGTTTGATTGCGTCATCTAAACACGCCATTATTAATTATTAATTATACGGTTTTTTTCCCCACTTATTCCACCGAAAGTGTTTTTTTGCTATTTTCGGCCAAACAATTTCGGTTACCGAACATTCGATGCATCACTAACTTAGGTGTTCCAAATCCACCTGAAAACTACGATACTTCTCCTGGATCTCTGTTCTGCCTTCAGGTTCCCTCCATTTATGCAACAATACCTTCCTTCGGAGACCTCTTACATTCTGAGCAGACGCACGAATCACAAGCGGCTCATTGGGACACGGTTCTTCAACCCCAGTCCTCAGAGATGTCCCGCAGGTTTTAAATGCTGCTCTGCTCCAACACACCCGACTCAAACGACTGGATCCCCGTCAGCTTGTCTGCCACTGGCGCTCCAGCTTGAGCCAGGTGTGTTGGGGAAAGGACCCGCCTGAACCTCTCAGGCCGGTGTTGCTTTAGGATAAGAAGCCCCTAGATGTCTGAACTCTTCACCTCATGGCCAGGGGGAGGGCAGCGTAGGAAAAACCTAATTGCATTTTCTTCTGGCAAATATTCCAATGCAGTTTGCGACGGTCAAGCTCAAATCCATAGTCAGTACTCGAATTGAGGGGGGATTATGTCATTTCATCAATGAATGTGGTTTTACTGCTATTTCAACATTTAGAGTCATCACCAGAATAATAACACCAGAAAAATTACTTATTTGACAATTTTCACCTGTTTCAAGTAAATTTTCACTTGAAATAAGTAGAAAAATCTGCCAGTGGGACAAGATTTATCTTCTCATTACAAGCAAAAAAAAATCTTATTTTAAGTGAAAATCTACTTGAAACAGGTGAAAATTGTTGTTTTTTCCAGTGATGAGTCTTGTTTTAAGTGTAATGAGATTTTTTTTTACTAAAATTAGACATTTTAACTAGAAATAAAACAAATATTCTTGTTAAGATTGTGAGTTTTTGCAGTGATCCATTTTACTTATCCTGTGAAGGACAGAGTCATATTGATAAGTTCAGAAAAGTGTTTTTTATTGTTGTGTTTTGATGTATTTGATGTAAGCCCAGTGGATATTTAAAGCTTACAGAAGGCTGCATTTAACTGCTGCTATGTCATTCCTGCAGTATTTCTGCAGGTGTTTTGGTCACTGCTATTATTTGTAATATATTATATTATTTGTAATCAGCACAAATTATCTGTCCCCATATGATAAAATCCACCATACCCCCTGATTTTTTTTTTACAACTCGAGTACTGTCCATGGTCACCCTTCATTACATTTCTAACCAGTGTTGGAGACTGTAAATAGTGAGGTATGCTGTCTGTAGGCAGCAGTAAATGCAGTAAACCTGGCTCAGATCAGTTGTTCTGGAAGAAACAGGAGGACAACTTGACTAAAACACACGTGAGAATGGCGTCTTATGCTGGATAATGTCTTTAAACTCATATTCAGACATCCTGTTGATGGACAGCACTCCCCATGCTACAGTGAGGTCCATTTCTTGTGCCGTTACCGTCACAAACCAGGCAGAAATCCCGGTTTCCTCTGACACAAACTGGCACAAACATCAACGCTAGCTTCACATTACTTTTTTTAAGGTATACATCAGCCTGGGATGATTCCGTAATGGTTCCTGGTCTCTCTACATGAAACACTCGTTTCGCATCTCTTATTAAATCCAAAATATTTTCCTACAAAAGAAGTCCCTTTTTTCTTTGGGACAAAAGTTGGATCTGTGCTTTGGATTTGAACGCTGACCCTGTCTCTAAGATTAGCATCAAATATGGTGCTTCCCTGCTTTCATATGTCTAGACTTGGACTATTTTTAGGGTTACTATTATGTGAAGAGGGCCTAAAAGCGGCACCGTTTCACGCCTCCAGAAGAAGTATAACGGTTGGTACAAGTGCAGCCTTCGAGATCTAGCGATTGCATTATTTCAAGTGACAATTTGGACCTGATTCATTGTTCAGCCGCCACCCTGAGTGTGTTGTTAGAACAGCCGTACGTCCGGCTAACGGACGGCAGCACTTCACCGCATGAGGAGAATGACAGTGATGCATCTCTGGAGGATACAACAGGCCAAAGTAAACATATTATTTTCCTTATTTTATTTTCTGCCAATAGTCCCTCAAAATGCAATAAGAGTTAAATAAACTGCTGGTTTCACTGTTTATAGTGATGCACCGAATGTTCGGTAACCGAAAATAGCAAAAAAAAACCACCCTCGGTGTTCGGTGGAATAAGTGGGGAAAAAAACGAACAATTAATAACGGCATGTTTAGCTGACGCAAAAGTGGATAAAACAAAATAAAGAAAAAGAAAATCAATCCCTTTCCCATATTAATACTTGTATGGGAAAGGGATTGATTTTCTTTTTCTCTATTTTGTTTTATCCACTTCTTTTTCACTTTTTTTCCAATGCACTTTAATGCTTTTTTTTTGTTTTAAGGCCTATGTTACAATTTTTCAGCAGTCAGTTATAGGCCTAATGTAAGCTCAAAAATGGCCAAAAAAATGATTTTGCAAATTTATTTACTTTAAGTTATTGTGCCTTGTTGGTATAATGTTGCTGGAATATTTTAAAAAATGCTGGAAAATTAAAAAATGTTCAGTTTTTCATGTTCAAAAAATATTTCTACCTTTTAATTTTGTAAAAGATTTTTTTCTTTGAAAAGCATGCCTAAAGCACATTTATTTGATTTATGCAATGGTGAAAAAATGGGTAAAATAAATGGAAAAACTGCGAAGAACAGTTCTGTATGGTATTCGGCCAAGTGTTTATTATTATTTTCGGTTTCGGCCACAATTTTTCATTTCGGTGCATCACTAACTGTTTATTAATATTATCAGACGTATTTATTCAGATCTCTGTCCCATCTAAGATCCTCTGGGGTTTTTGTTTTTTTTCTCAAGGTTGACACACATGGCACTGCTGACGGTGGGAGATGTTGCTATTGACCAGCCCAGACTCATTAAATACCACAGGGAAACACTGAATGTCCCAGCTCGCCCCAAGTGCTGACACAGCATCCTCACAGATAGGCTCTAACCTTCACGCGACCAGCTCCAACAGGCTGCAGGGGGAAAACGGTTCCCCCTGGTTTCACATTCTCAGGTACATGTGACATGTGAAAAGAGTGGGTCAAGTGGTCAGGACATCCATCCAACCACGTTAGAGCTCAAAGACGGGGCCGTCTAATCCTAAACGTGAAGTTTCCTGTCAGTCCGTCGTATCAGGACGTCCATGCAGGTTAGTGATTGTGCAGAAATCAACAAACAGACAGATGAGTGTAGTTTCTTCAGAAGACACAACCTCTACTAACCCTGCAGCTTCCAGCGGCTCCGGCTTCTCTCCTCCCTGACTTCTTCACCAGCACAAATCAGCCTACTTTTAAGTTCTGGGCTGTTCTGAGGGACGTGTGGAAAAGCTTTTGAGACGTACGCTGCATGTCAAGATGTTCATTTTAGGATTAGTATTGATGCATGAAACAAATCTGAGACTGGGGGGACAAAAAATCCAAACTGAGTGTTCACCCTTCGTTAAAGACTCCTTTATGGCCGACCCGCCCTGCTCAGTGAGCCTCATAAAGTAACATGTTATGCTTTTTAAAGCTACGTAGTAGTGGTGGGATCATGAAACTGCTGGTTAATCCCTGGATTTGGGCCAAGGCTAATCCCCGTCCCTGCATCCACGCTGGCTGGCTGTTCTGGAGAAGCCACTACTACAGGGATCTGATGTAAACATGGTGGTGCAGGGGATGTTTCTGGTCCTCGGGACCCCCCTGTCCTGCATGTTTTAGATGCTACCCTGCTTCAGTGCACCATGATACAAAAGGACTGTGTCATTAACACACTTGTGCAGACCTGGATGAGAAGCTGATGATGACCATTAATTAGAATCAGGTGTGATGATGCAGGGAAACATCTAAAACATGCAGGACAGGGGGTCGTGGGGACCAGGGTTGAAGACAGTGGCAGGGGTGGCAACGCCCCCCCCTACAAATTAGCTGGCTACCACACTTGCCTCAATAAGAAAAAAAACCCTTGCCGGTCACATAGATTCTATCGTCAGTTATGCGTTTCATCCCAAATCATTTGGGCCAAATGCATATCAGTAGTATTTCTGAGCCTGTATACTACAACAGTCTAATAAAATCCTGTAATGATGGCTTTTAGTTTTGGTGTCCACCCCAAGAATTTAAGTGGCCCCATCTGGCCGACCCTATGAAACATTTTTGGAGGCACCCCTGTACCCAACAGGCATCTGATGTAAACATGGTGGTGCAGGCGATGTTTCTAGACCAGTGGTCTCCAACCCTGGTCCTCGGGACCCCCTGTCCTGCATGTTTTAGATGCTACCCTGCTTCATTAACACACTTGTGCAGACCTGGATGAGAAGCTGATGATGACCATTAATTAGAATCAGTTGTGATGATGCAGGGAAACATCTAAAACATGCAGGACAGGGGGTCCCGAGCAGGACCAGGGTTGAAGACAGTGGCACCGGCCCCCCCTACAAATTTGCTGGCTACCACACTTGCCTCAATAAGACAAAAAAAAAACACTTGCCGGTTACATAGATTCTATTGTCAGTTATGCGTTTCATCCCAAATCACTCACTCATCTTCTTCCGCTTATCCGTTCCCGGGTCGCGGGGGCGAGGGGTGTCATCCCAAAAAACTTGGGCCAAATGCAGATCAGTAGGCGTTTCTTTAAGTATTTCTGAGCCTGTACACTACAACAGTATTGTATCATTGTTAATGTGTATTGTCTTATGTTGTATTGTTGTGGCCATGGTGGCAATGAAGTTTTCCCTTTGGGGATTATTAAAGTTGAATTATATCCTATCCTATCCAGTAAAATAAAATCCTGTAATGATGGCTTTTAGTTTTGGTGTCCACCTCAAGGATTTAAGTGGCCCCCTCTGGCCGACCCTATGAAACATTTTTGGAGGCGCCCCTGGCCACAACAGGCATCTGATGTAAACATGGTGGTTAGGAGCCCCTGTCCTGCATGTTTTGATAAACACCCTGATAAAAATGACATTGTCATTAACAGACTTGTCCAGACCTGGATGAGAAGCTGATGATGACCATTAATTAGAATCAGGTGTGATGATTCTTCAAGGCAACATCTAAAACATGCAAAAAACATGTTCCAGAAGTTGTGGGGTGTCCCTGCAGCCGGGGTGGGGGTGAGCTGCTGGAGGAGGGAGGGGTGTCTGCAGGGCCATGATGCAGCACCACACTGGACAGCTGTGTTTATGTCTCCTAAGGAGATGTGTAAACGGGGGACACCCTAAGGTGGGGACACCCCGGCATGGAGGGGTCACCCACCCTGCACTGCAGCACCCCCAAACATGCACACAGAAAAGCGTCTGCACTTACTGGTTCTTGAGGCAGCGGCCGCCCTGGAACACGTCCCCCAGCGGGACGGCCGCCTGGCCCAGGAACACGTCCTGGCCGATGAGCGCCCGGTGCATGACGGTGAGCAGCAGCACCCCGGGGTGCTGCACCCCCCCGGGGGGGTGGTGGTCCAGCGCACCGGGCGGCAGCTCCAGGGAGCACTCCTCCCTCCAGTCCGGCTCCGTGCTCTTCTCCGCCACGCCGGTGGCGTACTTCTCCCGGCCCAGCTGGATGAGCGCGTACGCGTCGCTGCCGTGCTTGCCCTTGGAGCGCAAGCCCCGGGCGCGCAGCACCGTGACCAGGACGTGCGTGGGCACCCACGGGTGCTCGTCCTCCACCGTGAGGAAGGACATGCCCTCCCGCCCCGCCTGCATGTCTCCGGCCGGGGATGGAGCTGCTGCTGCAGCTGCTGTGGTGGTGGCGAGGGTGGTGCGGGGATGGGGGGGCTCGTGTCCGCGGGGAGGCGCGCTCACACCTGCTCCGGCCCGCCGGCGGTGGCCGGCCGGTGCCGCATTATTATGGCCGTCCGTCGGCGGCTGGTCGCTGGTCGCTGGTCGGCGGCTCCTGCGTGGCGGCTTCTGCCGCAGTCCGTCCCCGCCTCGCTCCGTCCGTCCGCCGGCAGCGACGTCACGCCTCCAGCCTCCTGCAGGACGAGGAAGTGGAGCTGCTGCTCCTGCACGCTGCACGCTGCTGTTCTCCACCCTGATTTATGGTTCCGCGTTAGATCGACGGCGTAGGGTATGCGGCGACGCGCACTGTATGGTGCGTTGGTGTGACGCGGAACCATAAATCAGGTTTGAGAGAGATGCAGATGTCCTGGGAGGGAAGGCCTATGGCAAGCCGTTTAACATTTAATGCCTAAGTTTGACTATCCCGAATTAACATTGCAGACATCTATAACTGCATTTTGACTAGAAAGATTTATCATTCATTTCATTTTCATTTCATTTTATTCTTTATTTCATTCAAAAAATAAAACAAACAATACAAATACAAATTTTCATAAATTGTGAATGAAAAGGGAGCAGAAAGAAGAAGAATCTTATCTAATCTGCCCCTTTTTCCAAGAAATAAATTCACAAATAACCTAATTAAACATTTTAAAAACAACAACTAAGTACATAAAACAACTCAAATAAAATAAAATTACTGCCGTCTATGGGTATGTCAATCAAACTTAACTAACATATTTCATTATATTTACTTAACATACAGGCTTTAATTGTTCTTTTGAATGTAATGTTTGATTTGGATTCTTTGTTTTCTTTATTCAGATTGTTCCATAAACTGATTCCTTTCACAGAAACACAACGTTCCATCAATTTAGTCCTGAATCTTGGTTTTTAAAAAATCTCTGTTCCTTTTAAGTTATACTTGCTTTCTCTTTTTTCAAATCTTTTCTGAATGTTGATTGGTAAAGTTTTTTTATGAGCTTTAAACATAATTTGCAGAATACTATAGTCTACTAGTTCATGAAATTTCAACAATTTTAACTGAAGGATTCAAGATATCTATAACGTCACTTTGACTAGTCAAAACTCTAATTCAAGATATCTGTTATTACATTTTGACTAGGCAGAATGGAAGTTAAAGATATCGCCAATTTGAGATATCTCTAGTTAAAATTCATTTCAAGATATATAATTTGATTATAGATATCTAAAATTAAATTCTGACTATCCGTAATTCCAGTTTGAGATATCTACAACGTCATTTTGACTAGTCATAATTCCAGTTCAAGATATCTACAACTTCGTTCTGACTAGTCAAAACTTAATTCAAGATATCTAAAAAGGACGAGTAGATATCTTGAATTGACGGGAATTAAAGGGGAAGGGGAACTATTATGAAAAACAGGTTTTCTCTTGCTTTAACATATATAAAGTGGTCTCCCCTCAGCCTGCCAACTCAGAAAAGGAGGAAAGCAACCAAATTCTGCAGTGTCTGTACAGCCGCCCGGATGAGCCGTCCAGTCTGATGTGGCTTCTACGAGCCAATAAGATTCTGCTCCTGTTGTGACGTCACGACAGGAGCGATACGTGAAACCACGCCCACAACTAACTCCGCCGGCCGGAGCTTCCGCCATTTTTTTGTAGCGGTGTATCGCGTCATTCAGGCAGCCAATCAGCACAGAGCCTCATTATCATAGCCCCGCCCACTCAGAATCCTGCATAGATAATGCGGTTAGAGAATGGGAAGCCATAATAGGTCCCCTTTAAATATATCTTGTACTGGAATTATGAATAGTCAGAATTAAATTGTAGATATCTGAAACTGGAATTACAGCTAATCGTAATTTAGTTGCAGATATCCGTAATTCACATAGCGGATATCTGCAACTGAATTGTAGTAATTTCTAACTGTAATTAGAAACCCCACACACGACTGGCAAATTGAGAAAATTTAACATTTAATGCCTAAGTTTGACTATCCGGAATTAACACTGCAGATATCTACAACTGCATTTTGACTAGTCAGATTTGTCATTCAAGATATCAATAACGTTATTTCGCCTAGTCAAAACTCTAATTCAAGATATGTGTAATTAAATTTTGACTAGGCAGAATGGAAGTTAAAGATATCTCCAATTTGAGATATCTCTAATTAAAATTAAATTTTAGTGCAACAACAAAAGTGCAAACAGAAAGTCTGTAGAAAACTTAAAAACGTAAACATATTTGTGCCTCAAAGGCCATGACTGCAGGCTACAGTTGTAGTAAAACAGAAAAATAACTTATGAACTCAACAGCTCAATGCCATTTTCCATTGACAATAAAATACGTAATTTTTCGCCACATGGGACGTGCGTGCCAAGTTTCCCAACTTTTCGCGTAATTCGAGTAATTTTTGATATCTGAAATGACAATTGTGGATGAGAAGAATGTAATTGTAGATATCTGAAATGTTCTTTTTTGACTAGGAAGAATTGAATTGGGGATATGTGCAACACATATCCAGTCTGTTAAATATTAAAACGGTTTGCCATAGTAGGCCCCATGCCAAGCTTAAAAAACACAGTTAAAACAGTTAAAACGACAAACAGTCTCCTTTCCTTTCAAACTACAAGACTATACCAAGAACTGGAAGTGACACACATCATTCCCCCTGCCCCCTTACTGGTCATGTTCTTCCTGATTACTGGAAATTGCGGTCATGATCATAATCAATTAAGTGTTGGTTGACATTCACAACATTTGGATTAAAATAGTGCATTGAAAACATTTTAAATGACACAAACAACGTCACAAGTGTTTTCTCTGTTTCTGACATCAAACTAAACCATTAACTTTACATGGAACATCTTTCCTGCTTAACTTAAAATTGTATAAATTAATATAAAACAATAGAAAGAAGCAGTCTGTAAAAGTGCACATTTTTAGTGCAATAACAAAAGTGCAAACAGAAAGTCTGTAGAAAACTTGTAAACATATTTGTGCCTCAAAGGCCATGTACGCTACAGTTGGAGTAAAACAGAAAAAAATAACTTATGAACTCAACAGCTCAATGTCATTTTCCATTGGCATTTTATGACTATTTTCTGACTCTCACAGTAATACGGGACAAAGTGCATCCCCTTTCAGCTCAATACGGGACATACTTTAGTTTATAAATACGGTTTTTCAAAGGACAGTTGGCAACCCTATCCTAGGCTGATGTCAGGTCACTGAGTGGTACGTCATGTTTGGAGGTTTATAGTCCTCGTGTGGCCACCCAGGGTGGAGTTTGGACCTGTAACATGACAAACATGTATTTGACTGTAGGAAGAAGCCGGATTACCCGGAGAAACCCACATCAGCACGGGCCAGAACATGTCCACGCAGAGACCTGCTGTGAGGAAACAGCACTAAACACCACAACAACGTGCTGCCCATAAGGGCCCTTGTGCCTCATAAACTTGAATGGAAAACTAAGTTGGTCCTTTAATGAAAAGCAAATGTCCATCTCATCCAGACTGTGTGGATATTTAATTTAACTCAAGCCCCCCCCACGGTCTCTCAACTTGACTGAGATTTGGGCTTTGAGAGGCCTGCCCCAGAGCCTTGATCTCAGGGTTCTGTTGGACTAGCCTTTACTACTGGGTTGTCCCAAAAAGACCTCCAGCTCATCCACCATGGTGCAGCTGGAGTTCTGATGAGAACTAGCAGCGAGGTCATATTTCCCCAGTTTCAGCTTCTCTCCGTTGGTTCCTGTTAAAACCCAGAACAGAATGGAGATTCTTCTCCTCACTTCTAAAGCCCCTAATGAACAAGCTCTATCTACGGAGCTCATAGTCCCATATTTACAAGCAGAGCACCTCGTTCTCAGGTGGCAGGTTTACTTGTGGTTCCTAGAGTTTCTAACTGAGTCTGGTTCTGCCAGAGGCTCCTTCCTGTTACAGGGGAGTTTTTCCTTCCCACAGTCGCCTATTGCTGATCTGTATTATCGAAGTGCCTGGAGGTGACGTTTGTCAGGATTTGACACTATCCATATAAAGCTGAACTGAACTGAATTCAACAGGTTTTGGATGAATAGATGTCTGTTTTGGGTGACTGTCCCGCTGGAATACACGGCATACACTTTCATTGTTATGCTGATGATACGCAGCTCTATTTGTCTATGAAGCCGGATGAGACAGAACCGTTGGTTAAACTTCAGGCATGTCTTATGCCGCTTTTGCACTGGTACCACCTCAGCTCGGTGCTACCCGTGTTGCGCTTTCGCACTAGGGCTGAGACGTGTAGAGCCGCTCCAAGTCGGTACTTTTTTCTGTAACCATTTCAGCCAGGTTCTTTGCGGGCTGAGCAGGGACTATTTCTGACGTCACCACCCTCCGCGCCAGTGATTGGTCGGGGGGCGGGGACGTCCCCACCCTCCGCGCCTCTGATTGGTCGGGGGGCGGGGCCGTCAGACGTTTGAATCAGGAAGCGGGAGTCAGCGCGAGAGCGACCCGCGGCTCGCAGCGATTTTATTATGAAGCGCAAAACGTCTGTTTGGTGATCCAACTCTGAGGTGCAGATGTTCATAAACCTGGTGGCTGTCGAGAAAAAATTAAATAAACGATGTAGACGGGCTGTTTTACTCTCAGCCGCTCCCGGCTCCAGCTGATTTCTCATCTGTGCCGACATGAACAAAGCGGTTGCGCAATCGAGTACGTCACAGCAGCTTCACCCAAACCTGCCCGCTTCTCCCCTGGCTGTGGAAAACACACGTGTGGAACCGTGTAAAGCCGCGCCGAGCCGAGTCGGGCCAAGTAAGTCCTAGTGCAAAAGCGGCATTAGGGACATCAAGGACTGGATGTCCAGAAATTTCTTGCTTCTAAATTCAGATAAAACAGAGGTTATCATTCTTGGTCCAGAGCATCTTAGGAAGGGATTAGATGGTGTTGCGATGGCTTCCAGTGCAACTGTGAGAAACCTTGGTGTTGTTTTCGATCAGGATTTGTCGTTTAAACCATATGTTAATCAGGTTTGTAAAATAGCGTTTTTCCATCTCCGGAAAATCCTCTCGCAGAGTGATGCAGAAAAACTAGTTCATGCGTTTGTATCTTCTAGACTGGATTACTGTAATGTGTTGTTAGCAGGATGTCCAAGTAATTTGCTGAATAGGCTCCAGCTGATCCAGAATGCAGCAGCGCGAGTACTGACAGGAATCAGCAGGAGAGACCACGTCTCTCCAGTGTTAGCGTCGCTCCATTGGCTACCTGTAAAATTCAGAATTCAATTTAAAATTTTATTACTTGCATATAAAGCCCAAAACGGCTTAGCTCCGCAGTATTTACAAGATTTGATAGTGCCTTATGTTCCTGGCAGAGCTCTCCGTTCTCAGAGTGCAGGTTTACTCGTAGTTCCTAGAGTATCTAAATGTAGATTTGGAGGGCGGGCGTTCTGCTATCAGGCACCACTACTTTGGAACCAACTTCCAATCTGGGTTAAGGAGGCTGACACCACCTCCACCTTTAAAACTAAACTTAAAACCTTTCTGTTTAGTAAAGCCTATAGTTAATGTTTAGTAAATCTCTAGCTGGTGTTGGTAAATCTCTAGGTAGTGTAAACTCTAGTGTGTTAGAGTCAGTAGTCATAGTTGCAGCTATAGAACAAAACTATAATAGTTAGTCTCAAATATAACTTCGCGGTAGATATGCTGCTATAGGCTTATGCTGCAGGGGGGCACCGACATGATCCGCTGGGCGGTGCCTCTCACCCTTCTTCTCCTCTCCTTTCCCCTTCCTTTCTTCTCCATTACCATTTTTATTTATTATAAATATCTCATAGCTATCATTTTTGTCCATCGTTCCTGTAGTTTCTTGTGCCGGCCCCCCTTTTTTCTCTTTTGTGTATGTTTGCAGGCTGGAGCCTCGGGAGCTGCGTTCTGGCCTGTGTCCCTGTCTTCATCTCTGTGCAGATTCAGAACCAGACTGCTTCATTGGTCCCTTTAAGGGCCATATCTTTGCAGAAACCTGTTCATGTACGAACATGAACGAACAGCAGAACCAGCAGATACGCTGAGGTATACCACCTCAGTTTAACTTCATGCTTCCTCTGCATCCGGTTGTACTTTCTCTCTGATGTTCTAATCAAACCATGTCAGTTATTTCATTAAGACATCAAGAAATTGCATCAACTTCTGCAAAAAAACCTTGTCTCCTTGAACACAACTTCCTCTCAACCGTCTCTGCTAAGAGACGTGTCTTCACGCAGGTGATCTGGACTGTGCTGACACATGAACACGTTTGTTGGTACCCCTCCATTAAAGGGAAAAAACCCAGTAACGATCCCTTTAAAGTGACAAAAATAAATGATGATTTGTAGAGCAACGACTGCCTAATGGCGCTATTCCACTAGCTCGACTCGAATCGTCTCGGTTTGGTTCTTTTCCACTAGGGGTCTAACGTGTAGAGTAGATACTTTTCTGTATCTATTTTGCCGAGGTTCTAAGCTGCTGAGTCGGTTGTATCTGACATCATCACACTACAGGCCACCGATTGGTCGGGGGGCTGGAGTCAGACGTCTGAGTCAGGAGGAGGAAATCAGTGAAAGAGCGATTCTGGCGGCTTCTTGTTCATTTTATTCGACAGCAATGGCAGCGCAAAAGTTTGGTGATCCAACTCTGAGGTGCAGATGTTCATAAACCTGGTGCTGAGGAGAGAATTAAAAAGGGATCTAGACGGGAGATAAGGAACAACCAGATCCACCAGGAGCTCTGTCACTTCATAGCTGCTCACGGCTCCAGCTGACTTTTCAGCAGCACCAAGACAAACTAACAAACAAAAAACAAAGCGCTGCCACTTGAAGTTTCTCTCACTCTCATTTTTTTACTTAATATTGAACACAAGCCACAGATCCAGCAGCACATCTATCATCTCCTCCAGGTTCTACATCTTTAGTGTTGTTGTCTTCTTCCTTTAGATCACACAATCAAATATGTCACAGCAGCTTCGCTCCAACCTCCTACTTCTGATCTGGGTATTGAAAGAAACGAGGGCAAGGCGAGTGGAGTCGAGACAGGCTGAGTAGGTACTAGTGTAAAAGTGCCATAAGTGTACATCTCTTTAGTTCCAGCTCCTATCAAATGTGTGGACCCAGGGAGACGAGACCTCCGACCCCAGTACTGTTACCTTGATTAATGCAGCTTCAGTTCACACTGAGCTAGTCCCAGGATCTCGTTGTCAGAACGATAGGATGGGTTTGCAGCGTTACCGAGGAGATCAAAGATCAGCCCTGAGACTTTTACGCTCTGTGGTTTCCGCAGACTTCCTGAATGTTGTCACAATTTTATGAAACGGAGATGTTGAAAGTTATTTGTCAGTTTACTTGATGCTGGGGCTGAGGTTGGTCAAATGTGCTGAGTCATGGCTTCTTCTTCCTTTGAAAGACAAAAACCTTTTTGAAGATGTTCATTTTCTACCCATTCCTATTACCGTCCACAGCTAATCGGCTGATTCTTCCACAGAGATATTATCTCTTCTATCTTCTTCTGCTTTTATAATGAAGTTTGAGGGAAATTCAAAAATGAACAACTGAAACTGCATCCTGTGACTGTATGCAGACTAGATGAAGTGATAACAGGGGGGAGGGGTGACCCCTTGGGACAGGTTTTGGGACTACATAAAGGTGGATAACGACTCCCTCTAGGATTTTGGTTTGTCTCCAGGTATTTTTTTCAGAAACCCAACATAACCAGGCAAATATAAATAACTCTCCTGGTGGGAGAAAAACCTTACGCCAAACAGTGGCAAAGAAAAACTCTGCATTGAGAGGGACGAAACCTTGAGGAGGATGTGGATCATAAGGGGGGACCCTCCTGCCAGGTAGAGGAAAATGGGACGGGGAGAATGAAGAGGAAAGGGATGAGAGGCACATATTTACTGTCAATATTATGTCAGGCAAAATATAATTATCTGTTAGCTGGAGTGTGAAGAGTTCTATGTACTTATGCATATTACGTGGTTAGCTGGTGCACTACAGGCGACCATATAAACAGGATGGGGGTGTGGAGGGGGGATGCAGGTCAGGATGTATCTAACAGACATCCATACAGACAGGTGGAAGCAGCAGTGGGATGATCAGAGGGGGGACTGCAGGTCAGCATGCAGCTCCTGAAGCTCTTGACTGCAGACCAGCACAACAAACTACAAAAATGGAGAACAATGATGGTTATGAGATACCGGTACTTATAATTAATAACTGAGAAAGGAAAGAGAGGGAGGGGTGATGGGCACCAGCACACATACATATACACACATATATTCATTCATTTATTTATCTGCTATGTCCCCTCAACACACACATATGTGTGTCTATCTACATATAAAAAATATATATACATATAATTGATATCCACTATGTCCCCTCAACACACACATATGTGTATCTATCTCCATATAAAAATATATATCCATATAAATACATTTATATCCACTATGTCCCCTCAACAGAATCATGACTGAAAGAGGGTGTTTTCCATGTTGTTGGATAAGCTCAGTTCTGCTCTCCTTCATGTGCTTCAGGGCCTTCCAGCTTCATCTGTGGTGAGAGGAGAGAGGAGGGGAGGACAGACAAAACTGGGACATGAGATATCATCAGAATGTAGGAAAAAGTGAATGCAGAGGCTTTTATAATATAAATAAAACAAGTTCACTTCTCACTTAGAGTGTGACACCTGACTAAATGTTTTCCTAGTTTGTTTAATAAAGTAGCAGCTTTAGCTATCATGGACTGACTGACGGATGGATGGATGGATGGATGGATGGATGGATGGATGGATGGATGGATGGATGGATAGATGGATAGATGAATGGATGGATGGATGGATGGATGGATGGATGGATGGATGGATGGATGGATGGATGGATGGATAGATGGATAGATGAATGGATGGATGGATGGATGGATGGATGGATGGATGGATGGATGGATGGATGGATGGATGGATGGATGGATAGATGGATAGATGGATGGATGGATGGATGGATGGATGGATGGATGGATGGATGGATGGATGGACGGACGGGTGGACGGACGGATGGACGGATAGGTCGATGGATGGATAGAAGGATGGAGGGATGGATGGATAGATGGATGGATGGATGGATGGAGAGATGGATGGATGGATGGATGGATGGATGGATGGATGGATGGATGGATGATGGATGGATGAATGGATGGATGGATGGATGGATGGATGGATGGATGGATGGATAGATGGATGGATGGATGGATGGATGGATGGAGAGATGGATGGAGAGATGGATGGATGGATGGATGGATGGATGGATGGATGGATGGATGGATGGATGGATGGATGGATGGATGGACGGATGGAGAGATGGATGGATGGATGGATGGAGAGATGGATGGATGGATGGATGGAGAGATGGATGGTTGGATGGACGGATGGATGGATGGATGGATGGATGGATGGATGGATGGATGGATGGATGGATGGATGGATGGATGGATGGATGGACGGATGGAGAGATGGATGGATGGATGGATGGATGGATGGAGAGATGGATGGTTGGATGGACGGATGGATGGATGGATGGATGGATGGATGGATGGATGGACGGATGGAGAGATGGATGGATGGATGGATGGATGGATGGATGGATGGATGGATGGATGGAGAGATGGATGGTTGGATGGACGGATGGATGGATGGATGGATGGATGGATGGATGGATGGATGGATGGATGGATGGATGGACGGATGGAGAGATGGATGGATGGATGGATGGATGGATGGATGGATGGATGGAGAGATGGATGGATGGATGGATGGATGGATGGATGGATGGATGGAGAGATGGATGGATGGATGGATGGAGAGATGGATGGTTGGATGGATGGATGGATGGATGGATGGATGGATGGATGGATGGATGGATGGACGGATGGAGAGATGGATGGATGGACGGACGGACGGACGGATAGGTCGATGGATGGATAGAAGGATGGCGAGATGGATGGATGGATGGATGGATGGAGAGATGGATGGAGAGATGGAGGGATGGATGGATGGATGGATGGAGAGATGGATGGAGAGATGGAGGGATGGATGGAGAGATGGAGGGATGGATGGATATATGGATGGAGCCTTTTGCCCTACGAATCCTTAGAAACATCAGAATCTCCAGGGAACTCATTACAGAAGTGCAGATGGTCCTGACATGTGGCTGAGGAGAGAAAAGTTCTGCAGCTCATAAAGTCAACTACGCTGAATATCAGTGCCGCTCTCCTACATTTACAGGACGCCTGCTGTTAGGAAAATGTATGTAAATTATCTATGTTTTATAATGTTTGTAACTATCATTATACTCACAGCATAACAAGTGGAAAAATACTGTGACAAGATAAATGTTGGAAGCAACTTTTGACCTATGGAATTAAACTAGAAGAGTGTTGGAAGAGGCACTTTTGCCCTATTGAATGTAACTACAAGACTTCGATTGATAGTAGTAGTCATGATTGAATCAGATAATCTTTGGAGACAACTGAATGCTTTCAATATGATTGATTTGTAACTATGAGTATATATATGTCTTATGTCTGTATTAACTTCAGTAACCAGGAGGAAACTGACAATTATGTTAAGCTGCCTGACTACTCCTTGTACAAGTAATAAGATTGTTGGATCTTACCTCTCTCTGTCTTGTGTCTCATTCTTGCCGCTGCAGAGTTGGAGTGCAGAAACACATTTCTCTAACACCTGCAGACACAGACTTCTTAAAGCAGCACTATGTAACTTTTCCACCTTAATATCATATTTCCAGAGTCATTGTGATGGTACATCAACTTCCAACAGGTTTAATGAACCTCTGTCAGGGTCTGAGGGGTCTGTATCGCCTTCACTGGCACTATGTAACTTTGAGGAGCATGGTAGGAACCCTGCCACACTAAAAAACTACACATTTTTACGGCTTTGACTGCTTTACGGCATACCTCATTTCCCCCTCCTTCCCGATTCGCAGTCGAGACGAAAGCTGGGTGGGGCGTGGAGCGCAGAGCTCAGCAGAAGCTGGTATTATGGCCGAAGCAGCGAAAAAACCGAAGAAAATAAAAGTTTTATCAGAGGAGGCGAAAAAAGAAAGAGGGAGAGTAACAAGCTTAATGCCCGGACAACAATAAACATTGGCCCTGTGTCGTGCCAAAGAGTGATTGCGTGCCAGAATCTGATTTCTGGCCGTGGGAGCGCGCAGCAGCCTGTTGAGCGATAGCGTTTAAACGTCATATTTTCAGATTATGAAGCTCAAGAATGAGATCAAGTCATATTTAGGCAGAAACAACTTTTCATTAACTGTATTTGGCCTTCAATCAATTTTTGGCAGGTGAAAATGCCTATTTTGTGTTGTAAAAGAGTTAAAAGCAATCCTGTGAGCTCTAGTGTTTATATTATGAAGCTCAAGAATGAGATCAAATCATATTTAGGTAGGAACAACCTTTCATTAATTGTATTTGGCCTTCAATCAATTTTTGGCAGGTAAAAAGACCCATTTTCAGGGGAGAAATCAGATTCTGGCAGGCAATCACTTTTTGGCCGGTGTTCACTCGCTGGCATGAGCTGTAAGACGAGGAGGGATGTCCGACCGATGGGGATTTATGGGGATAAAACAAGAGACAGAATTGTTATGATACAAATGTAAATGTAGAGTTCTATGTTCAATAAGAATAAAAATTAGTCCTGCCATGGAGGACTTGGGCCTCCATTGGCAGGACAACAAAACTTAATAATGTATCAATATTATATTATACAAAGATGGTTATTATTATTATTATTATTATTATTATTATTATTATTATTAGTATTATTATTATGTATAGTATATCATATTATTATTAGTATAGATATCGGATAGGTGAATGGATGAATGAATGGGATGCCTGGGTCCGGCCCCCCCGGCCACCCAGCCCGGACCGGGTGGCTGGGGATTGCCTGGGTCACGGTCCGCCGCCGCGGGATCCTTGGCTGCTTCTTCCCGCGCCGTGGGGGGGGAGTGGGGGGCTCGCAGGCGGTGGGTTGCCTCCCTCCTACTTCTCCCCTCTGTGGGGTTGCCGGTGGCCTGGGTTCCGGGCTCTTCCGTGTCGGCCTCTGGTCTCGCGGGTGGCGGGGTTGCTCCCCCCCCCTCCCCCAGTATAGATACACTTCAGGTGGAGCTTTGTTTGGTTTATTACACACACACACACACACACACACACACACACACACACACACACACACACACACACACATAGCCACTTAGTCACATACATATACACAAACATACACAGCCACACAAACATATACATACACACACACACACACACACACACACACACACACACACATGTGACACACACACACACACACACACACACACACACACACACAGCCACAAGACATGTACACACACACACACACACACACACACACACACACATACACACACACACACACACACACACACGCATGATCATATACATACACACACACACACACACACACACAGCCACAAGACATGTACACACACACACACACACATACACACACACACACACACACACACACACACACGCATGATCATATACATACACACACACACACACACACACACATAGACATACACACTGGCTTGTTCACCTGCATGCTTGCTCTGTAGTTTTTGGGGTAAGGTAGCGGTAGCTTAGCTCAGACTGTGATCAGATCTCAAGATTTGTGTCGATTGCTGCTCATGTTTTGGTTGGCTCCGTGCCGGTTTCGTGTTCTGTTTGCGTTTTTTTGTTGCAGATTTCCAGTGCTTGACGTGTGTTTCCGTGTGTTCCTGCTTCCTGGATTGGCAGTGGATGTCGTCACCCCCCCCCCAAAAAAAAAATCACTGGGTTTGTATGTATATATTTATGTATGTGTACGCATATGTATGCGTATATATATGTATATATATTAAATATAGTAATAATGCAGATATATATACCTTTGGTTTCTTCCGTCATGGTATCAATCATTAATATGTGTGCAGACAAGGTGAAAAAAAAAAAAAAAAAAAAAAAAAAAGAATAAAAATTAGAATGTTTTCCCATTCGTCTTGGGTTTTGGTAATTCTAAAATTACTAACAATATCAACAACAGACACAGAATAATAATAGTGATCATAAAATTGTGTAATTGGCAATGAGGAAGCTAAAAATAATACAATAAATAATAAATAATAATACAATTGAATAGAATTACAGCACTAGAGGAAAGAATGCAATGTGAAGAAAATGTATAGAACATTTCTAGTATTTTTCCTGAGAACTGTAAAATTGTGCAGGGCTGATCTACGAAACATTCAGTTATTCACAGGTTATAAAGTATTTTTTAAATTTTGTCAGTAAGTAAGTTGGACTATTAATTTATGACGAAGTCACTCTAAAAAACGTGACAGGAACAAAACCGAAGCGTATTATCAAATGCACGCGACGGGCACAGGAGTTTTCCGGCAGTACGCGCTGGTGCTCATGGGAACTGTAGTGTTCTTTCTGGTAAAGCACTACCGCTTTTGTCCAAAGGAGCCGCCAAACTCAACAAAAGCTGAAAGTTACATTGTGCTGCTTTAAAAAAAGGAAAACGCCATCAGGAGGGAGCCCTCACCCCCAGGTCACCGCCTCCTCGACGTCCTCCCCTCCAGGCTCCTCCAACCCCTCCAACCCCTCCAACCCCCCAACCGCTGCACCCTGTCCAACCCCGTCCAACCCCGTCCAACCCCACCACCCCTCCTCCCCACACACACACAAGCACTTTGTCTCGCCCTCCTTTCCTGCCACCCACACACATAATATTAGTTGGTGTTGTCATTTGTGTCGACGGAAACTGTTTCTTCTCTCATTAAACGCATTTCTTGGTGGTATTTTGACAGAAGCACTTGAGATTTTCCACTCAGGTAGAGACCGAGTAAACAGAGCAGCTCACAAGAGGGAGGCGATCGGGCCACTTACGAAATCTTTGTATCCGTCACATCTGAAGTGGGAGGAGGGGCTGCAAATGTGGGCTTCCTCTTTTCTGTGCCCGCTGATATCGCAGACCTCTCCACGTCTTTTTCAACCATAAAAACTTTGCAATATTTATTCTCCGTCCACTCTGTTTCCAACTCCCAATCAGGTTTGACAAGTTTGGCATTAGTATTCATGAAGTTTTGACTTTGACACGTTCAGTTTAACACCTGGCCTTAAAAAGTCAATTTGCACATTGCGGCCACGTCATTTAGATTACAGGTATGAGTTTGTAATGTTTCAGATGAAGTTAATAGTTTTAGAAGTAATGAGGAGTGGGAGTAAATTAGTTTTGAACAAACTACAAATGCAAATTTAAAGTGAGAACATATAAATAAATAAATAAATCGTTTGTTCACCATAGAAATTAATTGTTGATCATAACCAGGTTGTAAATGGAAAAATGTGATTGTGGCAGAGCAGGAGAGCAGGTTTGGTTAGTGGGAATGCTGTCACGGACTGTTACTGACGACGGCACACGCCAAGTAAATACATCTAGATACTGGGAGAAGTATCTAGAAGTACGGTGAATTGAATTTCTGATGAGGTTGACACAGTTAAGAGTCTTGTGTACAACATCCCCCGATCTGTAATGTTTTACTGCAATAACTTTGCAGGAAATACTATGTAGTAATCGCCCTGACTTCAACCTCACATTGCATCAGTACAAGACATTTCTTTTGCTGTTATGCAAATTCAGACGCAGTGATGTTGCAAAATGGCCCTTTGCATGAAGTGGGGGGGCTTGTTTCAGTTTCTTTCCACAGAACCAGGAGTTTGGATAGGAAATATCCTGAAACCTGGGAATCAGGTGTGCATTTGTAAAAAAAATTCAAATAGTTTACAACCAGTTCTGCCTGATTTATTTAGTTGCAACAGAAAAATTCACATTCAAAACCACCACACCGTAAATAAAACAGACGTCAGGGATGAAACTCAACAGCTCGGCACACAGGGGACGTTTAAGTGAATAAAAGCATCTTTTCTGCTCCTGGAAAGGTGGAGCATGCGTCTCAGAGAGGAGGTGAAGCTCATAGTGTTCTCTGTTGGCCGCTGAGACAAACGCTCCAGGCAGCCAGCGTCTCCTGGGATTTGTTAGTTGTAGTTTTGATTACGTTCAATCCCAGCTGAGGAAAACTGTTTTAAAGTCAGGTTATAATATCGAAGCTCGTACACAAATTATTAGTTAAAAATAGTATGAGCTGCTAAAGTATCCTTGTCAAAAATATTGCTTCCTCCGTCATTTGCTGTTCTAACAGAGTGCCATGATGACTAATAGGCAAGGCAAGTTTATTTGTATAGCACAATTCAAGGTAATTCAAAGTGCTTTACATCAACATTAAAAGCGTCAAGACACAATTAAACAGTAAATAACAAATAAAATGATAAGAAAAGAGGTAAAATAATAAAAAGCACTAGTTGTTAAAAGTAAAGGCAGTAAAGTACAGCAGCTACATCTCATTCTTACAATGGCAAGAATTACATTTCTATACGGTCAAAACGTACAAAGACCGGGTCAAATACGGTATTACAAAAGTAATCTGTGCTGATTTGTGCAGTGAATCAAACCAATTTGACAATTCTACGTCACAATGCCTGCATTCAAGGCTTATCCATAACCGCGCGGTTTTCAAAAATCCATCCATCCATTATCTATACCCGCTTTGTTTTCAAAAATCATAAGTAATTAATTTAAGAGTACGCTTAAATAACAAATACAATTGAAGCTGCAAGCAGCGATGAACGGGCCCTCACACCCTTGTGCACGTTCAGGCTGCAGTGGAAGCTTGTATGACTTGCATGTAGATTCTTCAGACCTGGACATTTAGCAGATGACGCCACCGCTTTTTGGCATCTAGCATCGCCACGGTAACGCTTTTGAAAGAGAAAAGTAATGTGCGTCGTTGCAGGATCGAGACGCACATTTTGATGTAAAACACACCTGGGTGCACGTTACGGTTCGGGCCGTATTAACTGCTGAAGGAATGGCATAAATTGCGCCAAAATTACACGATTAATTCAAAATAGCCGACTTCCTGTTCGGTTTCGGCCGTGGCGCCAAGAGACTTTTCTTTAAGTTGCAACATGATACAGGTGTGTAGGGGCTTGTGGGGCTTGAGGCACCAAGTATTCTAGGGGGCGCTGTTGAGCCATTTTGCCGCGCCCATTTATGCAAACCATTAAATATCAAATTTTTCGCCAGGCCTGGCTTGCGTGCAAAATTTGGTGACTTTTGGGGCACGTTTAGGGGGACAAAAAGGCCCTCCTCTCGTCAAAAAAATAAAGAAAAAAAATTCCTACAGATACAATAGGGCCTTCACATTGTAAGTGCTTGGGCCCTAATTAAATAAAATGATGAGAAAAGGTTTTAGCGCTCCTTAAAGTCCCTGGACCCCTGCTATCACCTAGGAGACAAACCCTCCCTGAGAGCCATCCAACACGGTTCAAATGAAGGCTTGAAATGTTTAGTCATATTTTGGAGAACGTAATCTGTCTAGTGAAGATATTATCTTCACCAGTGATAAAGACAGCAAAGAGATTTCTATGGAGAGCCTGTGAAGAGATCAACTCTGAGCTTAAGGCCTCATCAAGGAGAGAGTCTATTCTGGGAGCTGAGCTGTCAATCATCCTCTCATCAGGCTCTCACATTCATATCGGATCCCGACAGCGACAGCTGTTATATAACTCTGGCTAATCCAGCAGTAAGATGCCGTGATTGAATGCAGACACACACATGTAGACACACAGTCTGGTGAGGGCCAGCAGCTGCCATGTTCACAAACAGTCTCTCCGCAGGGCCAAGAGCAGCAGAGAGATGAGGCCTGAGATGGACCCAGTTCAAGCACCGCAGTGCAAATAGCCTACTTAGAGTTTAAACTGAGCAATTAGAAACCTAATCAGGGCTCACTTTCTCACCCCTGATGAACGTAATGAAATGCCGCGCTCCCGTCCTCTTAAGTGACGCTCGCCCCGGCCTCGGCCCCGAACAGTTGTGACTGTCTGTACCGGCACAAATATCCCCACGTGTTTGCAGTGACTCAGCAGATACAAAACCAGGGGCCGGATTCACAAAACATCCTTAAGAAAACAAATCTTCTTAAGTGTCATCTTTTTCTTAAGTTCAGTCTTAAGAAGAAAAAAGAGAAGAAGTCATATTCTCCAAAAAGTTCTTTCTTTCTTTCTTTCTTTCTTTCTTTCTTTCTTTCTTTCTTTCTTTCTTTCTTTCTTTCTTTCTTTCTTTCAGGCTCATTTCTTTCTTTCTTTCTTTCTTTCTTTCAGGCTCATTTCTTTCTTTCTTTCTTTCTTTCTTTCTTTCTTTCTTTCTTTCTTTCTTTCTTTCTTTCTTTCTTTCTTTCTTTCTTTCTTTCTTTCTTTCTTTCTTTCTTTCTTTCTTTCTTTCTTTCTTTCTTTCAGGCTCATTTATTTCTTTCTTTCTTTCTTTCTTTCTTTCTTTCTTTCTTTCTTTCTTTCTTTCTTTCTTTCAGGCTCATTTCTTTCTTTCTTTCTTTCTTTCTTTCAGGCTCATATCTTTCTTTCTTTCTTTCTGGTTAATTTCCTTCCTTCCTTCCTTCCTTCCTTCCTTCCTTCCTTCCTTCCTTCCTTCCTTCCTTCCTTCCTTCCTTCCTTCCTTCCTTCCTTCCTTCCTTCCTTCCTTCCTTCCTTCCTTCCTTCCTTCCTTCCTTCCTTCCTTCCTTCCTTCCTTCCTTCCTCAATCAGACTTTCAGACTTTCCAAATCAGGCTTTACACAAAAACGTCATCAACGACAAAGAAGTATTTTCTCAACTTTCTTCTTAAGTTTCTTCTTAAGAAAAAAACTTAATAATAAATGGTATTCTTGAAATAAAAGTTCTCAAATTTGTTCTTGCCCTTTTTCTTAACTTTAAGACAACCTTGACCTGTTTTAAAATTTCTTCTGTGAAAAGGTAAAACTCTAATATCACCTTTTTCCAACACATTTTAGACAAGTTTAGACTAGTAGGTCATAGTTTGAGGATATACTTTGTAATTAATTACACAAAGAGCCTGTTAACTGTTTGTTAGCATGTTAGTTAGCGTAGTAGTTAATTATTATTAATTTTCCCCAATAGTATTTTTTTTCACACATTAATCTCATCCACCATAACCTTGAAAAGTTCCTGCATCTCTTTTTCTCCTTCTCCATGTTTAGTGAGTGACTGACGGTTAAGACCAAACTACCTGTATATGTTGTTTGTTGGCGCGTGCAATGCAATGGCATATTTTAAGAAGTTCTTAGGTAGGAAAAATAAGAAATTCGTAAGAAATGACAGTTCTTAAGAAGGTTCTTAAGAAAATATTGAGGAATTGCACTTAAGAACTTTCTTATGAACTTCTTAATTTTAGACCTTAAGACATTTCTTAAGATCGTTCTTAAGAACATATTGGTGAATCCAGCCCCTGGGCCGTAGCGTCATTTAATGAGAAGGGAAAACGCTTTCACTGTTGCAGTTTAGTGAAACATCATGGGCTCATATTTTCAGTTGAAGTGTTGAAAAGAAAAGAAAACAATAATTTGATGAATTTACTAATATACATCTGTTTTTGCATGGCAGACCTTTAACATATTCAGTGATGATCTCACCTCTTCGTTCTTAGCTCTTTCACAAAACACTTAAAGGCACCCTATGTAACCGTAGCACTCCAGACCCGATGGGGCCAGTATGATGAGGATGTGCCCTGCCCTATGTGGAAGACCTAACCAAGAACAGGGTAAACACCGTTCCCCAACCCCCATGGCCCTGTTGCCCATGAAATTGGGATAGAATGCATCTTCTTGTGAAATGATTGTAAATGAAAAGTTGTTTCCAAACACAACATTATTTCAACTTTTTGTGCAACCGTGCAGAATAAACCTTGCCCGTTGTGTATCGTTTGTGCCGTCGTGCAGGCATAGTGCTCATGGCTTTGCAGCAGGTTTCAGACTACATGACGTCAGTGCTGGCTGCCTGCCCTGCGGTCCAGACCACTCACAGTTCTGCAGGTGTTCGCACTACATGTGCCCCGTCTGACCGCTAATAGGCCACCCAACTAGTCTCCAAACCATATTTTACCAGTGAAAAACATTCAAGAAAAGTTTAAATAATGAATGATATTGAGCACCGTAGAAGGTTTCCTTTGAGGAATATTGTTTTTCAAGATTTCAATGATTTTCTTTTGAATATGTTGACAACTTGGAGATACTTTGCTTTTCTTTGTTTTAACATCACCTGTTTCAAATGAGATCATCTTTTTTGTAACCTTCTTCTTCTTCTTAAATTCACCCTGTACCACCATTACCGCTGGAGCACAGTGAGGGCTTAAAACGCACAAGTGGATGAATAGTAAAAAATAAACATAAAACATAATTTCTGTCATGTTGCATGCAAAGCAATACAAGTAAGGGAGTCTGCATGAGTTTGCCATTAAATTTAAAAACAGCAACAACACATTTAAAAGCTGGTTACACACAACACTTGTAATTCTTGTGCCTTTATTATTAAGCATTCACAGTGCTGGAGGAAAAAAGTAAATGCACCCAAATGAACCCATAGATGATTTACTTCAACAGAAGCAAATTGGAGTCAGTAGTTTGAAAACTTTGTAAACCACTGATGTGGTTTAATTACTAATAAAATATACAAATGAAATCAAATGATGAAGTCTGTCTCAGTATGTATAATATATATATATAAACACAATATAATATAATATAATATAATATAATATAATATAATATAATATAATATAATATAATATAATATAATATAATACAATATAATATAATATAATATAATATAATATAATATATATATATATATATATATATATATATATATATATATATATATATATATATATATATATATATATATATATATATATATAAACATGATATAACATAATATAATATAACATATCATAATATAATATAATATAATATAATATCATATAATATAATATAATATAATAACAAAAAATCCCTTAAAAAGTTAAAGGTGCCATCATTATTTATTTCATATTTAAAACAAATCACACTTTGATATTTGATTCAGTAACATTTCTTATATTTCTTGTCACAATCGAGAAAGATGTGGCAAAAATGCTGCTGCCCTTAATTTAACCTGCTGTTAGAAAGTGACATCCCTTAACCTTGGCGCTCAGCTTGAAGGTCTTTCAATGTTTTTTTGTTTCTTTGTCCTTCGACACTATCGTTCCAGCCAGGATTGATTTAATCAGCTACTAGGAGGCTGGTTACGGTGCTATGGACCTCTTCCATCTTAATGTGTGCAGCAGTAATGGCAGGAGTAGGAAGCTACCTGGAGATGCTCCTGCAGCATTTACCTTTAACATGATCATCAAACATTTCCTTTGCAGCTCATCCGTAGCCAACTCTTCCTTTTGCTCCGTCAGGTCTGTGTTCAGTACGGTGCACACAATCATACCACAAACTGTGGCAGGTTTTCTTCCTCTGGGCTGAATGGCTGATAAAAACCCCAGAGACACCTGTGATACTGATTGAGGTCACACACTTAGTTTGAAATAAGACCGTAATCTTGTGCTTTATGACGTCTGTCCAGGCTAGTTAGAAATATCCTTGTATAATAAACAGTAAATCCTTTCTTTTCACACTTTTATCACTTTTCTTATCTCATACTGAGGCAGAAAACCTCCATGTTTCCGCCCTGCGCCTGAACGAGGACGTCACTTGTCGTGCACAGCTGTTAAAGAGCGCTGTGTTTTTCTTTGTGGGCTCAATAAGAAGGTGTTGGTTTACCAGCTCTGGGGATGTGGGCTCTCCCTTTGTAACGCTTAACCAGAGACTTAGTGGTCTTTGTCAGATTTATATTTTAATTATCCGCTAAACTGTGGCTGAAGGCCATGTGGGAAAGAGCTGAGGTCTGACCCCAGCAGCTGTCAATCACCCGCCAAGGAGGAGGCGGCCACAGCGGCACAGGGACACATAACTCTCACTTTTAACTCCTTACGATGTTCCTTATGAGGTAAATAACTAGTAATCAAGCGCTTTATTCCCCCTAAACTGTGTCCCTGCGATCAGAGGTGTCAAGTAAGAAAGTACAAATACTTTGTTACCTTACTTAAGTAGAAATTTTGGTTATCTATACTTCACTGGAGTAATTATTTTTCAGACGACTTTTTACTTTTACTCCTTACATTTTCACGCAATTATCTGTACTTTTTACTCCTTACATTTTAAAAACAGCCTCGTTACTCTATTTCATTTTGGCCTTTAAAAAAAAACTATCCAGTTAAATGTCTCCATCCGGATAGAGTGAATTTGGTTGTGGTTGTTTCAGATGTTCTTGTCCAGTTTTGTTCTTACATCCGTTCCCTCAGATTCCTGCAACTAAACTTGGATGTACATTCCAATAAAGGTTAGGATAAATGATAACATGCCTCTGAAGTTTGACTTTTTGCACCATTACAATACTTATAGGAAACTAGTCATCATATCTCCTGCTCTCTGAAACACATGTTAATGCTCAATAGTAGTACACATAGTACACATATATGGTTCTTTAATATATTTGCATTATACTAAGATGCATTCATTTTCAATGGCTTTTGTCCTTAATTGATTTTTCCCCTTACATTACTTTTACTTTTATACTTTAAGTAGTTTTGAAACCAGTACTTTTATACTTTTACTTGAGTAAAAAACTTGAGTTTATACTTCAACTTCTACAGTAGTATTTTTAAACTCTAGTATCTATACTTCTACCTGAGTAATGAATGTGAATACTGAAGACACCTCTGATAAATGTTTACGTGGGGCCCATCGTGGGTCTAAGTTGAATAACTCAGTGTGGTTACGCTCCTGTACGTAGGTGATGTACGGTCTGATCTGGGCCCCAATTGATCATTAACATGATCAGATCTCGGTGGGAAAGTCACAAGGGGCCAACGTGGAACCCCACATACAAATGTCCACTTAAATTAGTTTTATTTTGTCGGTCAACAAGCAAATAAACGCAGTTTCAAACATGTGTGTTTCCCCTGTAACTGCCGAGGTGAGGCTCTCAGAGCAGGTCGTTTTATATTTGAGCGCCATCTATTGGTGGAAAGATGATCTACAAAAAGTCTAAATCAAACTGCCAAAACGTGCATTTAAAATACTCATCTTTATGGAAATAAAACGTAAACTTAACTGAGGATTTATGTGGATATGAGGGTCGAGCCACGGTTTGGATTAAGGTTTTTCTCCCACTAGGGGAGTTTTTACCTGCCACTGTTTATGCTATATTTATGTAATAATTGCTCGGGGGTCACGTTCTGCTCTCTGGAAAGATCCTAGAGACAACTTCTGTTGTAATGGTAATTTTCTTCATGTAATATAAATAAAAATGACAAAAAAGAAAGTCCTGAGTGCTCAGAAGATTCATCTAAGTCGGGTGACGAAGGTGCTCTTTGGTGGGAAAAAGGATGTCAAAAAGGAAGAAAAATCCAAGGCACTCTTCTTCAAATATAAAAAGCCTTTATTTAAATTGGCTATTTCATGTGGAAAGATTAAAAAAGTGGGTTACAGCAGTAATAGTAATTTTATTGAATGTAATATAAATAAAAATGAATTGAATTGAACACATGCATGTAGTTAAGTAAAGGTTTTCTGCAGCTTTGTTATGGTTATGTGCACTGTCAATTTATCATATCTTTATTTTGTGCACACAAAATATTTTGCATTTAATATGGGAATAAGCAAACAAAACAGATTTTTTTGTGATGTCATATTCACAACATAAACCAACGATTTGAACCAGAATGCAACCTGTAGATAAAGAAGTATTCCTCTCCCTGGGTGAGCACCAGGGATCATCTCAGTGGCTGCAAACAGAGATCAGATCAAGGGGAAACAAAGAGGGGAAGCAACGGAGGCCGTCTCCTGCTGCCCGCTCGTCTGTGCTGAATATTAAGAGATGGCCAGATGATTTGTCCTTGTGTTTGTCCTCCTCTGATACTTCCTCTCTGGGCGTCGTGTCCCCCGTGAAGAGGCTAATCTGCTCCCAGCGGGGCTCCTACCAATGAAGTGCTGGGGAGAAAGCCCTCACATATACAAGCTAAAGTCCCGACTTAATGCAGGGCAGCCCTCCCTTCAGGTCCCACATGCCACTTCCACACACACGTCGGCCTTTCACAGGGACACGGAGTCACGCGGGAGATGGTTTGTGTTGAACGTCTCCCATAATGCATTGTTAGTGTTTTACCAAACATCTGAAATTACTAAAAAAAGTCATTAATTATCAAACAAAACCTTTAATTTCATTATATTTGGGTAACGTCTTCATGTATAACAGGGGTGCACTAACAATGCCATTGCATCATCATACCATAACCGGACAAGATCTTTACAATTTGTTATTAGGCAAGGAAAGGCAAATAAAATGATAAGAAAAGAGGTAAAATAAAATAATAAAAAGCTAAAGTTGTTAAAAAGTAAGGGCAGTAGAGTCTACAGCAGGTACATCTCATTCTTAAAATGGCAAGAATTACTCTATTCGGTCAAAACGTACAAAGACTGGGTCAAATACAGTATTACAAAAGTAATCTACAACAATTTGTACGGTGAATTAAACCAATTTGACAATTCTATGCCACAATGCCTGTTTCCAGGTCTTATTTCACACAACTGACGAGAATTACGTTTCTATACGGTCAAAACGTACAAAGACCGTATTACGTAGAATGCATTAGAAGTTATGCTGCATGATGGTACGTTATTTTAAAAAAAATCCTAATTTTTGCAGAAAAAACCCCAAAAACCTGTCCAATCATTTTTAATTAACTCGTAACCGGACAGGAAACTACTGGAGGACGTTTGTCTTTGAAGCAGCTGCAGAGCTGAATAATCCCCCACCAGCGTTGCCCGATGACAGGTGATCTAATTAACTTAGAAAATGTCAAATGTGTGGTCAGAAGAAGCAGAATTTCCCTAATTCTACAACTGAAAAATTCCTGTTAAAAAATGAATTTTTTGGTCCATTTTTATAAACTGCTGCATGTCTATGATTGTAAAAACCCAACTAGTGCATGTGAGGTTATTGTGTTACAATATGTCAAGATGCATCTGTTACATTTCAAATTCAGCTCAACGTATCCACTGCAGCCACAAAATGTGATTATTCTTTTAATTAAAGGGAGAAGGATTCTACATCTTATGCTCAACGTGTATCTGAATGCAACACACGCTAGAGAGGAAGAGGAAGAGGAAGAGGACATGTATTCTCCACACACAGACGGCTGAGGGACTCCAGAAGAAATGAACTGTCTGTCATGGACTTCTGCATCAACCGTAAAGGCCATGCATTGATCTATTTGAATAAAAGAAAAAACCGGATTTTTCATTTTACTACCCTTTACTCCCCCTCCTGACCTCATCTGCTTGGTGAATCTGTGGCCACCAGCAAGCCGGAGAAACATCACCTGCAAATTTAACACTGCAAAAACTCAAAATCTTAACAAGAATATTTGTCTTATTTCTAGTTAAAATGTCTCATTTTTAGTCCAAAAAATCTCATTACATCTCATATATCTCATTTGACAATTTTCACCTGTTTCAAGTAGATTTTCACTTAAAATATGTAGAAAAATCTGTCAGTGGAACAAGATTTTTTTGCTTGTAATGAGAAGATAAATCTTGTTCCAATGGCAGATTTTTCTACTTATTTCAAGTGAAAATCTACTTGAAACACGTGAAAATTGTCAAATAACAAGTTATTTTTCTGGTAATGACTCTTGTTTTAAGTGTAATGAGATTTGTTTGACTAAAAATTGGACATTTTAACTAGAAATAAGACAAATATTCTTGGTAAGATTTTGAGTTTTTGCATTGAACCAAAACAGAACCAAAACAGAACCAGAAACAGAGAAGGACGGAGATGGACGGAGCAGCCTCCCTCCTGAAGTCTTCTGAGCCAGTGCACCAGAACAACGGCGAGAGGCGGATCTGAAGTGGAGCGTGCAGGTTCCTCTCCTCTGTTTGATGTCCCTGGGGGACGCAGACATCATGTAAGCCCCCTGTAATTTACTGTTTGGGGTTGCCTGGGCAGGGTTAATTCCCACGAGGAGCTTCGCTCAGTGGTTTTATAAAGTTGGGATTTGTAAAGCTGCTCTTGTTGACCCCCCACGGGTCAGGAGGGCAGAGGAGCTGCACCACCCCCCTCTGAGACCGTCTGCATGCATGAGATGGATGCAGACGGAGAGGGGAAGCATCTCCAGACACAGATATGTTAGGAACATTTAAGCGCCGTGCAGCTGAGAACGCTGCATGAAAGAGTGGTTCACGTGTTCATGCAGTCTGGGAGGTCCATGAGAGGTCAACCCATATGAGGATTTAATGCAGACTGAAGCCACTGCGGTACTTTACCAAGACACAACCCTCTGCTACTTCCTTTGTGCTTCATATTGCATTCAGGGCTTGTCCTTTAGCTTGTTATAATAGCCTTGAAATCACGCGTTTATGGACATGAACCTCAGAAGCAGCTGTGCATCTTTTAACCCTCGTACTGTCTTTGGGTCAAAATGACCTCATTCTCCTATTCCTTCTTTCCTCCTGCTCTCTCCTTCCTTCTCCCTTCCTCTTTTCTCCCTCCCTTCCTTCCTTCCTTCCTTCCTTCCTTCCTTCCTTCCTTCCTTCCTTCCTTCCTTCCTTCCTTCTTTCCTCCCTTCCTTCCTTCCTTCCTTCCTTCCTTCCTTCCTTCCTTCTTTCCTCCCTTCCTTCCTTCTTTCCTCCCCTCGTACATTCTTTCCTTGTTTTCTCCTTTCCTTCCTTCTTTTCTCCCTTCCTTCCTTATTTCCTTCCTTCCTTCCTTCCTTCCTTCCTTCCTTCCTTCCTTCCTTCCTTCTTTTCTTTCTTCCTTCCTCCCTTCTTTTCTTTCTTCCTTCCTTCCTTCCTTCCTTCCTCCCTTCCTTCCTTCCTTCCTTCCTTCCTTCCTTCCTTCCTTCCTTCCTTCCTTCCTTCCTTCTTTTCTCCCTTCCTTCCTTATTTCCTTCCTTCCTTCTTTCCTTCCTTCCTTCCTTTCTTCTTTTCTCCTTTCCTTCCTTCTTTTCTTTCTTCCTTCCTCCCTTCTTTTCTTTCTTCCTTCCTTCCTTCTTTCCTTCCTTCCTTCCTTCCTTCATTCTTTTCTCCCTTCCTTCCTTCTTTCCT